>NW_027486519.1:0-22174 GCF_050908995.1 Andrena cerasifolii | reverse complement strand
TCGGATTCAATATCGGTTTTTCAATATCGGTATTTCAATATCGGTTTTGCAATATCAGTTTTTCGATATAGGTTTTTCAATATCGGTTTTTCAATATCGGTTTTTGAATATCGGTTCTAATATCGGATTCGACATCGGTTTTTGATATCGGTTCTAATATCGGATTCAATATCGGTTTTTCAATATCGGTATTTCAATATCGGTTTTGCAATATCAGTTTTTCGATATAGGTTTTTCAATATCGGTTTTTCAATATCGGTTTTTCAATATCGGTTTTGCAATATCAGTTTTTCGATATAGGTTTTTGAATATCGGTTTTTGAATATCGGTTCTAATATCGGATTCAATATCGGTTTTTGAATATCGGTTCTAATATCGGATTCAATATCGGTTTTTCAATATCGGTTTTGCAATATCAGTTTTTCGATATAGGTTTTTCAATGTCGGTTTTTCAATATCGGTTCTAATATCGGATTCAATATCGGTTTTTCAATATCGGTTTTGCAATATCAGTTTTTCGATATAGGTTTTTCAATGTCGGTTTTTCAATATCGGTTCTAATATCGGATTCAATATCGGTTTTTCAATATCGGTTTTGCAATATCAGTTTTTCGATATAGGTTTTTCAATATCGGTGTTTCAATATCGGTTCTAATATCGGATTCAACATCGGTTTTTGATTATCGGTTCTAATATCGGATTCAACATCGGTTTTTGAATATCGGTTCTAATATCGGATTCGACATCGGTTTTTGAATATCGGTTCTAATATCGGATTCAATATCGGTTTTTCAATATCGGTTTTTCAATATCGGTTTTGCAATATCGGTTTTTCAATATCGGTTTTGCAATATCAGTTTTTCGATATAGGTTTTTCAATATCGGTTTTTCAATATCGGTTCTAATATCGGATTTAACATCGGTTTTTGAATATCGGTTCTAATATCGGATTCAACATCGGTTTTTGAATATCGGTTCTAATATCGGATTCAATATCGGTTTTGCAATATCAGTTTTTCGATATAGGTTTTTCAATATCGGTTTTTCAATATCGGTTCTAATATCGGATTCAATATCGGTTTTTCAATTACGGTTTTGCAATATCAGTTTTTCGATATAGGTTTTTCAATATCGGTTTTTCAATATCGGTTCTAATATCGGATTCAATATCGGTTTTTCAATTACGGTTTTGCAATATCAGTTTTTCGATATAGGTTTTTCAATATCGGTTTTTCAATATCGGTTTTTGAATATCGGTTCTAATATCGGATTCGACATCGGTTTTTGAATATCGGTTCTAATATCGGATTCAATATCGGTTTTTGAATATCGGTTCTAATATCGGATTCAATATCGGTTTTTGAATATCGGTTCTAATATCGGATTCAACATCGGTTTTTGAATATCGGTTCTAATATCGGATTCAATATCGGTTTTTCAATATCGGTTTTGCAATATCAGTTTTTCGATATCAGTTTTTCAATATCGGTTTTTCAATATCGGTTCTAATATCGGATTCAATATCGGTTTTTGAATATCGGTTCTAATATCGGATTCAACATCGGTTTTTGAATATCGGTTCTAATATCGGATTCAATATCGGTTTTTGAATATCGGTTCTAATATCGGATTCAATATCGGTTTTGCAATATCAGTTTTTCGATATAGGTTTTTCAATATCGGTTTTTCAATATCGGTTTTTCAATATCGGTTCTAATATCGGATTCAATATCGGTTTTTCAATTACGGTTTTGCAATATCAGTTTTTCGATATAGGTTTTTCAATATCGGTTTTTCAATATCGGTTTTTGAATATCGGTTCTAATATCGGATTCAATATCGGTTTTTGAATATCGGTTCTAATATCGGATTCAACATCGGTTTTTGAATATCGGTTCTAATATCGGATTCAATATCGGTTTTGCAATATCAGTTTTTCGATATAGGTTTTTCAATATCGGTTTTTCAATATCGGTTCTAATATCGGATTCAATATCGGTTTTTCAATATCGGTTTTGCAATATCAGTTTTTCGATATAGGTTTTTCAATATCGGTGTTTCAATATCGGTTCTAATATCGGATTCAACATCGGTTTTTGATTATCGGTTCTAATATCGGATTCAACATCGGTTTTCGAATATCGGTTCTAATATCGGATTCGACATCGGTTTTTGAATATCGGTTCTAATATCGGATTCAATATCGGTTTTTCAATATCGGTTTTTCAATATCGGTTTTGCAATATCGGTTTTTCAATATCGGTTTTGCAATATCAGTTTTTCGATATAGGTTTTTCAATATCGGTTTTTCAATATCGGTTCTAATATCGGATTTAACATCGGTTTTTGAATATCGGTTCTAATATCGGATTCAACATCGGTTTTTGAATATCGGTTCTAATATCGGATTCAATATCGGTTTTGCAATATCAGTTTTTCGATATAGGTTTTTCAATATCGGTTTTTCAATATCAGTTTTTCGATATAGGTTTTTCAATATCGGTTTTTGAATATCGGTTCTAATATCGGATTCAATATCGGTTTTTGAATATCGGTCCTAATATCGGATTCAATATCGGTTTTTGAATATCGGTTCTAATATCGGATTCAATATCGGTTTTTGAATATCGGTTCTAATATCGGATTCAATATCGGTTTTTCAATATCGGTTTTGCAATATCAGTTTTTCGATATCAGTTTTTCAATATCGGTTTTTCAATATCGGTTCTAATATCGGATTCAATATCGGTTTTTGAATATCGGTTCTAATATCGGATTCAACATCGGTTTTTGAATATCGGTTCTAATATCGGATTCAATATCGGTTTTGCAATATCAGTTTTTCGATATAGGTTTTTCAATATCGGTTTTTCAATATCGGTTCTAATATCGGATTCAATATCGGTTTTTCAATTACGGTTTTGCAATATCAGTTTTTCGATATAGGTTTTTCAATATCGGTTTTTCAATATCGGTTTTTGAATATCGGTTCTAATATCGGATTCAATATCGGTTTTTGAATATCGGTTCTAATATCGGATTCAATATCGGTTTTTGAATATCGGTTCTAATATCGGATTCAATATCGGTTTTTGAATATCGGTTCTAATATCGGATTCAATATCGGTTTTTGAATATCGGTTCTAATATCGGATTCAATATCGGTTTTTCAATATCGGTTTTGCAATATCAGTTTTTCAATATCGGTTTTTCAATATCGGTTCTAATATCGGATTCAATATCGGTTTTTGAATATCGGTTCTAATATCGGATTCAACATCGGTTTTTGAATATCGGTTCTAATATCGGATTCAATATCGGTTTTGCAATATCAGTTTTTCGATATAGGTTTTTCAATATCGGTTTTTGAATATCGGTTCTAAAATCGGATTCAATATCGGTTTTTCAATATCGGTTTGCAATATCAGTTTTTCGATATAGGTTTTTCAATATCGGTGTTTCAATATCGGTTCTAATATCGGATTCAACATCGGTTTTTGATTATCGGTTCTAATATCGGATTCAACATCGGTTTTCGAATATCGGTTCTAATATCGGATTCGACATCGGTTTTTGAATATCGGTTCTAATATCGGATTCAATATCGGTTTTTCAATATCGGTTTTTCAATATCGGTTTTGCAATATCGGTTTTTCAATATCGGTTTTGCAATATCAGTTTTTCGATATAGGTTTTTCAATATCGGTTTTTCAATATCGGTTCTAATATCGGATTTAACATCGGTTTTTGAATATCGGTTCTAATATCGGATTCAACATCGGTTTTTGAATATCGGTTCTAATATCGGATTCAATATCGGTTTTGCAATATCAGTTTTTCGATATAGGTTTTTCAATATCGGTTTTTCAATATCGGTTTTTCAATATCGGTTTTTCAATATCGGTTTTTCAATATCGGTTCTAATATCGGATTCAATATCGGTTTTTCAATTACGGTTTTGCAATATCAGTTTTTCGATATAGGTTTTTCAATATCGGTTTTTCAATATCGGTTTTCGAATATCGGTTCTAATATCGGATTCAATATCGGTTATTGAATATCGGTTCTAATATCGGATTCAATATCGGTTTTTCAATATCGGTTTTGCAATATCAGTTTTTCGATATCAGTTTTTCAATATCGGTTTTTCAATATCGGTTTTTCAATATCAGTTTTTCAATATTTGTTTTTCAATATCGGTTTTTGAATATCGGTTCTAATATCGGATTCAACATCGGTTTTTGAATATCGGTTCTAATATCGGATTCAACATCGGTTTTTCAATATCGGTTTTGCAATATCAGTTTTTCGATATAGGTTTTTGAATATCGGTTTTTGAATATCGGTTCTAATATCGGATTCAATATCGGTTTTTGAATATCGGTTCTAATATCGGATTCAATATCGGTTTTTGAATATCGGTTCTAATATCGGATTCAATATCGGTTTTTGAATATCGGTTCTAATATCGGATTCAATATCGGTTTTTCAATATCGGTATTTCAATATCGGTTTTGCAATATCAGTTTTTCGATATAGGTTTTTCAATATCGGTTTTTGAATATCGGTTCTAATATCGGATTCAATATCGGTTTTTGAATATCGGTTCTAATATCGGATTCAATATCGGTTTTTGAATATCGGTTCTAATATCGGATTCAATATCGGTTTTGCAATATCGGTTTTTCAATATCGGTTTTTCAATATCAGTTTTTCAATATTTGTTTTTCAATATCGGTTTTTCAATATCGGTTCTAATATCGGATTCAGTATCGGTTTTTGAATATCGGTTCTAATATCGAATTAAATATCGGTTTTTCAATATCGGTTTTTCAATATCGGTTTTTCAATATTTGTTTTTCAATATCGGTTTTTCAATATCGGATTCAGTATCGGTTTTTCAATATCGGTTTTTCAATATCGGTTTTTCAATATCGGTTTTTCAATATCAGTTTTTCAATATTTGTTTTTCAATATCGGTTTTTGAATATCGGTTCTAATATCGGATTCAATATCGGTTTTTCAATATCGGTTTTGCAATATCAGTTTTTCGATATAGGTTTTTTCAATATCGGTGTTTCAATATCGGTTCTAATATCGGATTCAACATCGGTTTTTGATTATCGGTTCTAATATCGGATTCAACATCGGTTTTTGAATATCGGTTCTAATATCGGATTCGACATCGGTTTTTGAATATCGGTTCTAATATCGGATTCAATATCGGTTTTTCAATATCGGTTTTTCAATATCGGTTTTGCAATATCGGTTTTTCAATATCGGTTTTGCAATATCAGTTTTTCGATATAGGTTTTTCAATATCGGTTTTTCAATATCGGTTCTAATATCGGATTTAACATCGGTTTTTGAATATCGGTTCTAATATCGGATTCAACATCGGTTTTTGAATATCGGTTCTAATATCGGATTCAATATCGGTTTTGCAATATCAGTTTTTCGATATAGGTTTTTCAATATCGGTTTTTCAATATCGGTTCTAATATCGGATTCAATATCGGTTTTTCAATTACGGTTTTGCAATATCAGTTTTTCGATATAGGTTTTTCAATATCGGTTTTTCAATATCGGTTCTAATATCGGATTCAATATCGGTTTTTCAATTACGGTTTTGCAATATCAGTTTTTCGATATAGGTTTTTCAATATCGGTTTTTCAATATCGGTTTTTGAATATCGGTTCTAATATCGGATTCGACATCGGTTTTTGAATATCGGTTCTAATATCGGATTCAATATCGGTTTTTGAATATCGGTTCTAATATCGGATTCAATATCGGTTTTTGAATATCGGTTCTAATATCGGATTCAATATCGGTTTTTGAATATCGGTTCTAATATCGGATTCAATATCGGTTTTTCAATATCGGTTTTGCAATATCAGTTTTTCGATATCAGTTTTTCAATATCGGTTTTTCAATATCGGTTCTAATATCGGATTCAATATCGGTTTTTGAATATCGGTTCTAATATCGGATTCAACATCGGTTTTTGAATATCGGTTCTAATATCGGATTCAATATCGGTTTTTGAATATCGGTTCTAATATCGGATTCAATATCGGTTTTGCAATATCAGTTTTTCGATATAGGTTTTTCAATATCGGTTTTTCAATATCGGTTTTTCAATATCGGTTCTAATATCGGATTCAATATCGGTTTTTCAATTACGGTTTTGCAATATCAGTTTTTCGATATAGGTTTTTCAATATCGGTTTTTCAATATCGGTTTTTCAATATCGGTTCTAATATCGGATTCAATATCGGTTTTTCAATTACGGTTTTGCAATATCAGTTTTTCGATATAGGTTTTTCAATATCGGTTTTTCAATATCGGTTTTTGAATATCGGTTCTAATATCGGATTCAATATCGGTTTTTGAATATCGGTTCTAATATCGGATTCAATATCGGTTTTTGAATATCGGTTCTAATATCGGATTCAATATCGGTTTTTGAATATCGGTTCTAATATCGGATTCAATATCGGTTTTTCAATATCGGTTTTGCAATATCAGTTTTTCGATATCAGTTTTTCATATCGGTTTTTCAATATCGGTTCTAATATCGGATTCAATATCGGTTTTTCAATATCGGTTTTTCAATATCGGTTTTTCAATATCGGTTTTCAATATCAGTTTTTCAATATTTGTTTTTCAATATGTGTTTTTCGTTATCGGTTTTTCAATATCGGTTTTTCAATATCGGTTTTTCAATATCGGTTTTTCAATATCAGTTTTTCAATATCGGTTCTAATATCGGATTCAACATCGGTTTTTGAATATCGGTTCTAATATCGGATTCAACATCGGTTTTTCAATATCGGTTTTGCAATATCAGTTTTTCGATATAGGTTTTTGAATATCGGTTTTTGAATATCGGTTCTAATATCGGATTCAATATCGGTTTTTGAATATCGGTTCTAATATCGGATTCAATATCGGTTTTTGAATATCGGTTCTAATATCGGATTCAATATCGGTTTTGCAATATCGGTTTTTCAATATCGGTTTTGCAATATCAGTTTTTCGATATAGGTTTTTCAATATCGGTTCTAATATCGGATTCAATATCGGTTTTTCAATATCGGTTTTGCAATATCAGTTTTTCGATATAGGTTTTTGAATATCGGTTTTTGAATATCGGTTCTAATATCGGATTCAATATCGGTTTTTAAATATCGGTTCTAATATCGGATTCAATATCGGTTTTTCAATATCGGTTTTGCAATATCAGTTTTTCGATATAGGTTTTTCAATATCGGTTTTTGAATATCGGTTCTAATATCGGATTCAATATCGGTTTTTCAATATCGGTTTTGCAATATCAGTTTTTCGGTATCAGTTTTTCAATATCGGTTTTTCAATATCGGTTCTAATATCGGATTCAATATCGGTTTTTCAATATCGGTTTTTCAATATCGGTTTTTCAATATCAGTTTTTCAATATTTGTTTTTCAATATGTGTTTTTCGTTATCGGTTTATCAATATCGGTTTTTCAATATCGGTTTTTCAATATCGGTTTTTCAATATCGGTTTTTCAATATCAGTTTTTCAATATTTGTTTTTCAATATCGGTTTTTGAATATCGGTTCTAATATCGGATTCAACATCGGTTTTTGAATATCGGTTCTAATATCGGATTCAACATCGGTTTTTCAATATCGGTTTTGCAATATCAGTTTTTCGATATAGGTTTTTGAATATCGGTTTTTGAATATCGGTTCTAATATCGGATTCAATATCGGTTTTTGAATATCGGTTCTAATATCGGATTCAATATCGGTTTTTGAATATCGGTTCTAATATCGGATTCAATATCGGTTTTGCAATATCGGTTTTTCAATATCGGTTTTGCAATATCAGTTTTTCGATATAGGTTTTTCAATGTCGGTTTTTCAATATCGGTTCTAATATCGGATTCAATATCGGTTTTTCAATATCGGTTTTGCAATATCAGTTTTTCGATATAGGTTTTTCAATATCGGTGTTTCAATATCGGTTCTAATATCGGATTCAACATCGGTTTTTGATTATCGGTTCTAATATCGGATTCAACATCGGTTTTTGAATATCGGTTCTAATATCGGATTCGACATCGGTTTTTGAATATCGGTTCTAATATCGGATTCAATATCGGTTTTTCAATATCGGTTTTTCAATATCGGTTTTGCAATATCGGTTTTTCAATATCGGTTTTGCAATATCAGTTTTTCGATATAGGTTTTTCAATATCGGTTCTAATATCGGATTTAACATCGGTTTTTGAATATCGGTTCTAATATCGGATTCAACATCGGTTTTTGAATATCGGTTCTAATATCGGATTCAATATCGGTTTTGCAATATCAGTTTTTCGATATAGGTTTTTCAATATCGGTTTTTCAATATCGGATTCAATATCGGTTTTTCAATTACGGTTTTGCAATATCAGTTTTTCGATATAGGTTTTTCAATATCGGTTTTTCAATATCGGTTCTAATATCGGATTCAATATCGGTTTTTCAATTACGGTTTTGCAATATCAGTTTTTCGATATAGGTTTTTCAATATCGGTTTTTCAATATCGGTTTTTGAATATCGGTTCTAATATCGGATTCGACATCGGTTTTTGAATATCGGTTCTAATATCGGATTCAATATCGGTTTTTGAATATCGGTTCTAATATCGGATTCAATATCGGTTTTTGAATATCGGTTCTAATATCGGATTCAACATCGGTTTTTGAATATCGGTTCTAATATCGGATTCAATATCGGTTTTTCAATATCGGTTTTGCAATATCAGTTTTTCGATATCAGTTTTTCAATATCGGTTTTTCAATATCGGTTCTAATATCGGATTCAATATCGGTTTTTGAATATCGGTTCTAATATCGGATTCAACATCGGTTTTTGAATATCGGTTCTAATATCGGATTCAATATCGGTTTTTGAATATCGGTTCTAATATCGGATTCAATATCGGTTTTGCAATATCAGTTTTTCGATATAGGTTTTTCAATATCGGTTTTTCAATATCGGTTTTTCAATATCGGTTCTAATATCGGATTCAATATCGGTTTTTCAATTACGGTTTTGCAATATCAGTTTTTTCGATATAGGTTTTTCAATATCGGTTTTTCAATATCGGTTTTTGAATATCGTTCTAATATCGGATTCAATATCGGTTTTTGAATATCGGTTCTAATATCGGATTCAATATCGGTTTTTGAATATCGGTTCTAATATCGGATTCAATATCGGTTTTTGAATATCGGTTCTAATATCGGATTCAATATCGGTTTTCAATATCGGTTTTGCAATATCAGTTTTTCGATATCAGTTTTTCAATATCGGTTTTTCAATATCGGTTCTAATATCGGATTCAATATCGGTTTTTCAATATCGGTTTTTCAATATCGGTTTTTCAATATCGGTTTTTCAATATCAGTTTTTCAATATTTGTTTTTCAATATGTGTTTTTTGTTATCGGTTTTTCAATATCGGTTTTTCAATATCGGTTTTTCAATATCGGTTTTTCAATATCAGTTTTTCAATATTTGTTTTTCAATATCGGTTTTTGAATATCGGTTCTAATATCGGATTCAACATCGGTTTTTGAATATCGGTTCTAATATCGGATTCAACATCGGTTTTTCAATATCGGTTTTGCAATATCAGTTTTTCGATATAGGTTTTTGAATATCGGTTTTTGAATATCGGTTCTAATATCGGATTCAATATCGGTTTTTGAATATCGGTTCTAATATCGGATTCAATATCGGTTTTTGAATATCGGTTCTAATATCGGATTCAATATCGGTTTTGCAATATCGGTTTTTCAATATCGGTTTTGCAATATCAGTTTTTCGATATAGGTTTTTCAATATCGGTTCTAATATCGGATTCAATATCGGTTTTTCAATATCGGTTTTGCAATATCAGTTTTTCGATATAGGTTTTTGAATATCGGTTTTTGAATATCGGTTCTAATATCGGATTCAATATCGGTTTTTAAATATCGGTTCTAATATCGGATTCAATATCGGTTTTTCAATATCGGTTTTGCAATATCAGTTTTTCGATATAGGTTTTTCAATATCGGTTTTTGAATATCGGTTCTAATATCGGATTCAATATCGGTTTTTCAATATCGGTTTTGCAATATCAGTTTTTCGATATCAGTTTTTCAATATCGGTTTTTCAATATCGGTTCTAATATCGGATTCAATATCGGTTTTTCAATATCGGTTTTTCAATATCGGTTTTTCAATATCGGTTTTTCAATATCAGTTTTTCAATATTTGTTTTTCAATATGTGTTTTTCGTTATCGGTTTATCAATATCGGTTTTTCAATATCGGTTTTTCAATATCGGTTTTTCAATATCGGTTTTTCAATATCAGTTTTTCAATATTTGTTTTTCAATATCGGTTTTTGAATATCGGTTCTAATATCGGATTCAACATCGGTTTTTGAATATCGGTTCTAATATCGGATTCAACATCGGTTTTTCAATATCGGTTTTGCAATATCAGTTTTTCGATATAGGTTTTTGAATATCGGTTTTTGAATATCGGTTCTAATATCGGATTCAATATCGGTTTTTGAATATCGGTTCTAATATCGGATTCAATATCGGTTTTTGAATATCGGTTCTAATATCGGATTCAATATCGGTTTTGCAATATCGGTTTTTCAATATCGGTTTTGCAATATCAGTTTTCGATTAGGTTTCTAATATCGGTTCTAATATCGGATTCAATATCGGTTTTTCAATATCGGTTTTTCAATATCGGTTTTTCAATGTCGGTTTTTCAATATCGGTTCTAATATCGGATTCAATATCGGTTTTTCAATATCGGTTTTGCAATATCAGTTTTTCGATATAGGTTTTTGAATATCGGTTTTTGAATATCGGTTCTAATATCGGATTCAATATCGGTTTTTGAATATCGGTTCTAATATCGGATTCAATATCGGTTTTTCAATATCGGTTTGCAATATCAGTTTTTCGATATAGGTTTTTCAATGTCGGTTTTTCAATATCGGTTCTAATATCGGATTCAATATCGGTTTTTCAATATCGGTTTTGCAATATCAGTTTTTCGATATAGGTTTTTCAATGTCGGTTTTTCAATATCGGTTCTAATATCGGATTCAATATCGGTTTTTGAATATCGGTTCTAATATCGGATTCAATATCGGTTTTTGAATATCGGTTCTAATATCGGATTCAATATCGGTTTTTCAATTACGGTTTTGCAATATCAGTTTTTCGATATAGGTTTTTCAATATCGGTTTTTCAATATCGGTTTTTGAATATCGGTTCTAATATCGGATTCGACATCGGTTTTTGAATATCGGTTCTAATATCGGATTCAATATCGGTTTTTCAATATCGGTATTTCAATATCGGTTTTGCAATATCAGTTTTTCGATATAGGTTTTTCAATATCGGTTTTTCAATATCGGTTTTTGAATATCGGTTCTAATATCGGATTCGACATCGGTTTTTGAATATCGGTTCTAATATCGGATTCAATATCGGTTTTTTCAATATCGGTATTTCAATATCGGTTTTGCAATATCAGTTTTTCGATATAGGTTTTTCAATATCGGTTTTTCAATATCGGTTTTTCAATATCGGTTTTGCAATATCAGTTTTTCGATATAGGTTTTTGAATATCGGTTTTTGAATATCGGTTCTAATATCGGATTCAATATCGGTTTTTGAATATCGGTTCTAATATCGGATTCAATATCGGTTTTTCAATATCGGTTTTGCAATATCAGTTTTTCGATATAGGTTTTTCAATGTCGGTTTTTCAATATCGGTTCTAATATCGGATTCAATATCGGTTTTTCAATATCGGTTTTGCAATATCAGTTTTTCGATATAGGTTTTTCAATGTCGGTTTTTCAATATCGGTTCTAATATCGGATTCAATATCGGTTTTTCAATATCGGTTTTGCAATATCAGTTTTTCGATATAGGTTTTTCAATATCGGTGTTTCAATATCGGTTCTAATATCGGATTCAACATCGGTTTTTGATTATCGGTTCTAATATCGGATTCAACATCGGTTTTTGAATATCGGTTCTAATATCGGATTCGACATCGGTTTTTGAATATCGGTTCTAATATCGGATTCAATATCGGTTTTTCAATATCGGTTTTTCAATATCGGTTTTGCAATATCGGTTTTTCAATATCGGTTTTGCAATATCAGTTTTTCGATATAGGTTTTTCAATATCGGTTTTTCAATATCGGTTCTAATATCGGATTTAACATCGGTTTTTGAATATCGGTTCTAATATCGGATTCAACATCGGTTTTTGAATATCGGTTCTAATATCGGATTCAATATCGGTTTTGCAATATCAGTTTTTCGATATAGGTTTTTCAATATCGGTTTTTCAATATCGGTTCTAATATCGGATTCAATATCGGTTTTTCAATTACGGTTTTGCAATATCAGTTTTTCGATATAGGTTTTTCAATATCGGTTTTTCAATATCGGTTCTAATATCGGATTCAATATCGGTTTTTCAATTACGGTTTTGCAATATCAGTTTTTCGATATAGGTTTTTCAATATCGGTTTTTCAATATCGGTTTTTGAATATCGGTTCTAATATCGGATTCGACATCGGTTTTTGAATATCGGTTCTAATATCGGATTCAATATCGGTTTTTGAATATCGGTTCTAATATCGGATTCAATATCGGTTTTTGAATATCGGTTCTAATATCGGATTCAACATCGGTTTTTGAATATCGGTTCTAATATCGGATTCAATATCGGTTTTTCAATATCGGTTTTGCAATATCAGTTTTTCGATATCAGTTTTTCAATATCGGTTTTTCAATATCGGTTCTAATATCGGATTCAATATCGGTTTTTGAATATCGGTTCTAATATCGGATTCAACATCGGTTTTTGAATATCGGTTCTAATATCGGATTCAATATCGGTTTTTGAATATCGGTTCTAATATCGGATTCAATATCGGTTTTGCAATATCAGTTTTTCGATATAGGTTTTTCAATATCGGTTTTTCAATATCGGTTTTTCAATATCGGTTCTAATATCGGATTCAATATCGGTTTTTCAATTACGGTTTTGCAATATCAGTTTTTCGATATAGGTTTTTCAATATCGGTTTTTCAATATCGGTTTTTGAATATCGGTTCTAATATCGGATTCAATATCGGTTTTTGAATATCGGTTCTAATATCGGATTCAATATCGGTTTTTGAATATCGGTTCTAATATCGGATTCAATATCGGTTTTTGAATATCGGTTCTAATATCGGATTCAATATCGGTTTTTCAATATCGGTTTTGCAATATCAGTTTTTCGATATCAGTTTTTCAATATCGGTTTTTCAATATCGGTTCTAATATCGGATTCAATATCGGTTTTTCAATATCGGTTTTTCAATATCGGTTTTTCAATATCGGTTTTTCAATATCAGTTTTTCAATATTTGTTTTTCAATATGTGTTTTTTGTTATCGGTTTTTCAATATCGGTTTTTCAATATCGGTTTTTCAATATCGGTTTTTCAATATCAGTTTTTCAATATTTGTTTTTCAATATCGGTTTTTGAATATCGGTTCTAATATCGGATTCAACATCGGTTTTTGAATATCGGTTCTAATATCGGATTCAACATCGGTTTTTCAATATCGGTTTTGCAATATCAGTTTTTCGATATAGGTTTTGCAATATCAGTTTTTCGATATAGGTTTTTCAATATCGGTTCTAATATCGGATTCAATATCGGTTTTTCAATATCGGTTTTGCAATATCAGTTTTTCGATATAGGTTTTTGAATATCGGTTTTTGAATATCGGTTCTAATATCGGATTCAATATCGGTTTTTAAATATCGGTTCTAATATCGGATTCAATATCGGTTTTTAAATATCGGTTCTAATATCGGATTCAATATCGGTTTTTCAATATCGGTTTTGCAATATCAGTTTTTCGATATAGGTTTTTCAATATCGGTTTTTGAATATCGGTTCTAATATCGGATTCAATATCGGTTTTTCAATATCGGTTTTGCAATATCAGTTTTTCGATATCAGTTTTTCAATATCGGTTTTTCAATATCGGTTCTAATATCGGATTCAATATCGGTTTTTCAATATCGGTTTTTCAATATCGGTTTTTCAATATCGGTTTTTCAATATCAGTTTTTCAATATTTGTTTTTCAATATGTGTTTTTCGTTATCGGTTTATCAATATCGGTTTTTCAATATCGGTTTTTCAATATCGGTTTTTCAATATCGGTTTTTCAATATCAGTTTTTCAATATTTGTTTTTCAATATCGGTTTTTGAATATCGGTTCTAATATCGGATTCAACATCGGTTTTTGAATATCGGTTCTAATATCGGATTCAACATCGGTTTTTCAATATCGGTTTTGCAATATCAGTTTTTCGATATAGGTTTTTGAATATCGGTTTTTGAATATCGGTTCTAATATCGGATTCAATATCGGTTTTTGAATATCGGTTCTAATATCGGATTCAATATCGGTTTTTGAATATCGGTTCTAATATCGGATTCAATATCGGTTTTGCAATATCGGTTTTTCAATATCGGTTTTGCAATATCAGTTTTTCGATATAGGTTTTTCAATATCGGTTCTAATATCGGATTCAATATCGGTTTTTCAATATCGGTTTTTCAATATCGGTTTTTCAATGTCGGTTTTTCAATATCGGTTCTAATATCGGATTCAATATCGGTTTTTCAATATCGGTTTTGCAATATCAGTTTTTCGATATAGGTTTTTGAATATCGGTTTTTGAATATCGGTTTTAATATCGGATTCAATATCGGTTTTTGAATATCGGTTCTAATATCGGATTCAATATCGGTTTTTCAATATCGGTTTTGCAATATCAGTTTTTCGATATAGGTTTTTCAATGTCGGTTTTTCAATATCGGTTCTAATATCGGATTCAATATCGGTTTTTCAATATCGGTTTTGCAATATCAGTTTTTCGATATAGGTTTTTCAATGTCGGTTTTTCAATATCGGTTCTAATATCGGATTCAATATCGGTTTTTGAATATCGGTTCTAATATCGGATTCAATATCGGTTTTTGAATATCGGTTCTAATATCGGATTCAATATCGGTTTTTGAATATCGGTTCTAATATCGGATTCAATATCGGTTTTTCAATTACGGTTTTGCAATATCAGTTTTTCGATATAGGTTTTTCAATATCGGTTTTTCAATATCGGTTTTTGAATATCGGTTCTAATATCGGATTCGACATCGGTTTTTGAATATCGGTTCTAATATCGGATTCAATATCGGTTTTTCAATATCGGTATTTCAATATCGGTTTTGCAATATCAGTTTTTCGATATAGGTTTTTCAATATCGGTTTTTCAATATCGGTTTTTGAATATCGGTTCTAATATCGGATTCGACATCGGTTTTTGAATATCGGTTCTAATATCGGATTCAATATCGGTTTTTGAATATCGGTTCTAATATCGGATTCAATATCGGTTTTTGAATATCGGTTCTAATATCGGATTCAATATCGGTTTTTGAATATCGGTTCTAATATCGGATTCAATATCGGTTTTTCAATATCGGTTTTGCAATATCAGTTTTTCGATATCAGTTTTTCAATATCGGTTTTTCAATATCGGTTCTAATATCGGATTCAATATCGGTTTTTGAATATCGGTTCTAATATCGGATTCAACATCGGTTTTTGAATATCGGTTCTAATATCGGATTCAATATCGGTTTTGCAATATCAGTTTTTCGATATAGGTTTTTCAATATCGGTTTTTCAATATCGGTTCTAATATCGGATTCAATATCGGTTTTTCAATTACGGTTTTGCAATATCAGTTTTTCGATATAGGTTTTTCAATATCGGTTTTTCAATATCGGTTTTTGAATATCGGTTCTAATATCGGATTCAATATCGGTTTTTGAATATCGGTTCTAATATCGGATTCAATATCGGTTTTTGAATATCGGTTCTAATATCGGATTCAATATCGGTTTTTGAATATCGGTTCTAATATCGGATTCAATATCGGTTTTTCAATATCGGTTTTGCAATATCAGTTTTTCGATATCAGTTTTTCAATATCGGTTTTTCAATATCGGTTCTAATATCGGATTCAATATCGGTTTTTCAATATCGGTTTTTCAATATCGGTTTTTCAATATCAGTTTTTCAATATTTGTTTTTCAATATCGGTTTTTGAATATCGGTTCTAATATCGGATTCAATATCGGTTTTTCAATTACGGTTTTGCAATATCAGTTTTTCGATATAGGTTTTTCAATATCGGTTTTTCAATATCGGTTCTAATATCGGATTCAATATCGGTTTTTCAATTACGGTTTTGCAATATCAGTTTTTCGATATAGGTTTTTCAATATCGGTTTTTCAATATCGGTTTTTGAATATCGGTTCTAATATCGGATTCGACATCGGTTTTTGAATATCGGTTCTAATATCGGATTCAATATCGGTTTTTGAATATCGGTTCTAATATCGGATTCAATATCGGTTTTTGAATATCGGTTCTAATATCGGATTCAATATCGGTTTTTGAATATCGGTTCTAATATCGGATTCAATATCGGTTTTTCAATATCGGTTTTGCAATATCAGTTTTTCGATATCAGTTTTTCAATATCGGTTTTTCAATATCGGTTCTAATATCGGATTCAATATCGGTTTTTGAATATCGGTTCTAATATCGGATTCAACATCGGTTTTTGAATATCGGTTCTAATATCGGATTCAATATCGGTTTTTGAATATCGGTTCTAATATCGGATTCAATATCGGTTTTGCAATATCAGTTTTTCGATATAGGTTTTTCAATATCGGTTTTTCAATATCGGTTCTAATATCGGATTCAATATCGGTTTTTCAATTACGGTTTTGCAATATCAGTTTTTCGATATAGGTTTTTCAATATCGGTTTTTCAATATCGGTTTTTGAATATCGGTTCTAATATCGGATTCAATATCGGTTTTTGAATATCGGTTCTAATATCGGATTCAATATCGGTTTTTGAATATCGGTTCTAATATCGGATTCAATATCGGTTTTTGAATATCGGTTCTAATATCGGATTCAATATCGGTTTTTCAATATCGGTTTTGCAATATCAGTTTTTCGATATCAGTTTTTCAATATCGGTTTTTCAATATCGGTTCTAATATCGGATTCAATATCGGTTTTTCAATATCGGTTTTTCAATATCGGTTTTTCAATATCGGTTTTTCAATATCAGTTTTTCAATATTTGTTTTTCAATATGTGTTTTTCGTTACCGGTTTTTCAATATCGGTTTTTCAATATCGGTTTTTCAATATCGGTTTTTCAATATCAGTTTTTCAATATTTGTTTTTCAATATCGGTTTTTGAATATCGGTTCTAATATCGGATTCAACATCGGTTTTTGAATATCGGTTCTAATATCGGATTCAACATCGGTTTTTCAATATCGGTTTTGCAATATCAGTTTTTCGATATAGGTTTTTGAATATCGGTTTTTGAATATCGGTTCTAATATCGGATTCAATATCGGTTTTTGAATATCGGTTCTAATATCGGATTCAATATCGGTTTTTGAATATCGGTTCTAATATCGGATTCAATATCGGTTTTGCAATATCGGTTTTTCAATATCGGTTTTGCAATATCAGTTTTTCGATATAGGTTTTTCAATATCGGTTCTAATATCGGATTCAATATCGGTTTTTCAATATCGGTTTTGCAATATCAGTTTTTCGATATAGGTTTTTGAATATCGGTTTTTGAATATCGGTTCTAATATCGGATTCAATATCGGTTTTTAAATATCGGTTCTAATATCGGATTCAATATCGGTTTTTCAATATCGGTTTTGCAATATCAGTTTTTCGATATAGGTTTTTCAATATCGGTTTTTGAATATCGGTTCTAATATCGGATTCAATATCGGTTTTTCAATATCGGTTTTGCAATATCAGTTTTTCGATATCAGTTTTTCAATATCGGTTTTTCAATATCGGTTCTAATATCGGATTCAATATCGGTTTTTCAATATCGGTTTTTCAATATCGGTTTTTCAATATCGGTTTTTCAATATCAGTTTTTCAATATTTGTTTTTCAATATGTGTTTTTCGTTATCGGTTTATCAATATCGGTTTTTCAATATCGGTTTTTCAATATCGGTTTTTCAATATCGGTTTTTCAATATCAGTTTTTCAATATTTGTTTTTCAATATCGGTTTTTGAATATCGGTTCTAATATCGGATTCAACATCGGTTTTTGAATATCGGTTCTAATATCGGATTCAACATCGGTTTTTCAATATCGGTTTTGCAATATCAGTTTTTCGATATAGGTTTTTGAATATCGGTTTTTGAATATCGGTTCTAATATCGGATTCAATATCGGTTTTTGAATATCGGTTCTAATATCGGATTCAATATCGGTTTTTGAATATCGGTTCTAATATCGGATTCAATATCGGTTTTTCAATTACGGTTTTGCAATATCAGTTTTTCGATATAGGTTTTTCAATATCGGTTTTTCAATATCGGTTTTTGAATATCGGTTCTAATATCGGATTCGACATCGGTTTTTGAATATCGGTTCTAATATCGGATTCAATATCGGTTTTTCAATATCGGTATTTCAATATCGGTTTTGCAATATCAGTTTTTCGATATAGGTTTTTCAATATCGGTTTTTCAATATCGGTTTTTGAATATCGGTTCTAATATCGGATTCGACATCGGTTTTTGAATATCGGTTCTAATATCGGATTCAATATCGGTTTTTGAATATCGGTTCTAATATCGGATTCAATATCGGTTTTTGAATATCGGTTCTAATATCGGATTCAATATCGGTTTTTGAATATCGGTTCTAATATCGGATTCAATATCGGTTTTTCAATATCGGTTTTGCAATATCAGTTTTTCGATATCAGTTTTTCAATATCGGTTTTTCAATATCGGTTCTAATATCGGATTCAATATCGGTTTTTGAATATCGGTTCTAATATCGGATTCAACATCGGTTTTTGAATATCGGTTCTAATATCGGATTCAATATCGGTTTTGCAATATCAGTTTTTCGATATAGGTTTTTCAATATCGGTTTTTCAATATCGGTTCTAATATCGGATTCAATATCGGTTTTTCAATTACGGTTTTGCAATATCAGTTTTTCGATATAGGTTTTTCAATATCGGTTTTTCAATATCGGTTTTTGAATATCGGTTCTAATATCGGATTCAATATCGGTTTTTGAATATCGGTTCTAATATCGGATTCAATATCGGTTTTTGAATATCGGTTCTAATATCGGATTCAATATCGGTTTTTGAATATCGGTTCTAATATCGGATTCAATATCGGTTTTTCAATATCGGTTTTGCAATATCAGTTTTTCGATATCAGTTTTTCAATATCGGTTTTTCAATATCGGTTCTAATATCGGATTCAATATCGGTTTTTCAATATCGGTTTTTCAATATCGGTTTTTCAATATCAGTTTTTCAATATTTGTTTTTCAATATCGGTTTTTGAATATCGGTTCTAATATCGGATTCAATATCGGTTTTTCAATATCGGTTTTGCAATATCAGTTTTTCGATATAGGTTTTTCAATATCGGTGTTTCAATATCGGTTCTAATATCGGATTCAACATCGGTTTTTGAATATCGGTTCTAATATCGGATTCGATATAGGTTTTTCAATATCGGTTTTTCAATATCGGTTTTTGAATATCGGTTCTAATATCGGATTCGACATCGGTTTTTGAATATCGGTTCTAATATCGGATTCAATATCGGTTTTTCAATATCGGTATTTCAATATCGGTTTTGCAATATCAGTTTTTCGATATAGGTTTTTCAATATCGGTTTTTGAATATCGGTTCTAATATCGGATTCAATATCGGTTTTTGAATATCGGTTCTAATATCGGATTCAATATCGGTTTTTGATTATCGGTTCTAATATCGGATTCAACATCGGTTTTTGAATATCGGTTCTAATATCGGATTCGACATCGGTTTTTGAATATCGGTTCTAATATCGGATTCAATATCGGTTTTTCAATATCGGTTTTTCAATATCGGTTTTGCAATATCGGTTTTTCAATATCGGTTTTGCAATATCAGTTTTTCGATATAGGTTTTTCAATATCGGTTTTTCAATATCGGTTCTAATATCGGATTTAACATCGGTTTTTGAATATCGGTTCTAATATCGGATTCAACATCGGTTTTTGAATATCGGTTCTAATATCGGATTCAATATCGGTTTTGCAATATCAGTTTTTCGATATAGGTTTTTCAATATCGGTTTTTCAATATCGGTTTTTCAATATCGGTTCTAATATCGGATTCAATATCGGTTTTTCAATTACGGTTTTGCAATATCAGTTTTTCGATATAGGTTTTTCAATATCGGTTTTTCAATATCGGTTTTTGAATATCGGTTCTAATATCGGATTCGACATCGGTTTTTGAATATCGGTTCTAATATCGGATTCAATATCGGTTTTTGAATATCGGTTCTAATATCGGATTCAACATCGGTTTTTGAATATCGGTTCTAATATCGGATTCGACATCGGTTTTTGAATATCGGTTCTAATATCGGATTCAATATCGGTTTTTCAATATCGGTTTTTCAATATCGGTTTTGCAATATCGGTTTTTCAATATCGGTTTTGCAATATCAGTTTTTCGATATAGGTTTTTCAATATCGGTTTTTCAATATCGGTTCTAATATCGGATTTAACATCGGTTTTTGAATATCGGTTCTAATATCGGATTCAACATCGGTTTTTGAATATCGGTTCTAATATCGGATTCAATATCGGTTTTGCAATATCAGTTTTTCGATATAGGTTTTTCAATATCGGTTTTTCAATATCGGTTTTTCAATATCGGTTCTAATATCGGATTCAATATCGGTTTTTCAATTACGGTTTTGCAATATCAGTTTTTCGATATAGGTTTTTCAATATCGGTTTTTCAATATCGGTTTTTGAATATCGGTTCTAATATCGGATTCGACATCGGTTTTTGAATATCGGTTCTAATATCGGATTCAATATCGGTTTTTGAATATCGGTTCTAATATCGGATTCAATATCGGTTTTTGAATATCGGTTCTAATATCGGATTCAATATCGGTTTTTGAATATCGGTTCTAATATCGGATTCAATATCGGTTTTTCAATATCGGTTTTGCAATATCAGTTTTTCGATATCAGTTTTTCAATATCGGTTTTTCAATATCGGTTCTAATATCGGATTCAATATCGGTTTTTGAATATCGGTTCTAATATCGGATTCAACATCGGTTTTTGAATATCGGTTCTAATATCGGATTCAATATCGGTTTTGCAATATCAGTTTTTCGATATAGGTTTTTCAATATCGGTTTTTCAATATCGGTTCTAATATCGGATTCAATATCGGGTTTTCAATTATGGTTTTGCAATATCAGTTTTTCGATATAGGTTTTTCAATATCGGTTTTTCAATATCGGTTTTTGAATATCGGTTCTAATATCGGATTCAATATCGGTTTTTGAATATCGGTTCTAATATCGGATTCAATATCGGTTTTTGAATATCGGTTCTAATATCGGATTCAATATCGGTTTTTCAATATCGGTTTTGCAATATCAGTTTTTCGATATCAGTTTTTCAATATCGGTTTTTCAATATCGGTTCTAATATCGGATTCAATATCGGTTTTTCAATATCGGTTTTTCAATATCGGTTTTTCAATATCAGTTTTTCAATATTTGTTTTTCAATATCGGTTTTTGAATATCGGTTCTAATATCGGATTCAATATCGGTTTTTCAATATCGGTTTTGCAATATCAGTTTTTCGATATAGGTTTTTCAATATCGGTGTTTCAATATCGGTTCTAATATCGGATTCAACATCGGTTTTTGATTATCGGTTCTAATATCGGATTCAACATCGGTTTTCGAATATCGGTTCTAATATCGGATTCGACATCGGTTTTTGAATATCGGTTCTAATATCGGATTCAATATCGGTTTTTCAATATCGGTTTTTCAATATCGGTTTTGCAATATCGGTTTTTCAATATCGGTTTTGCAATATCAGTTT
>NW_027486518.1:0-22181 GCF_050908995.1 Andrena cerasifolii | reverse complement strand
AAGAGCGAGAAGTGGCGCAGATGTTTCGAGACAGTGACTGGTTAACGAAGAGACGCAGAATTTTCGAACGCCTCTTGAAAGGCCTGCGCCTCTTATTAGCAACTTCAAGGCGATGCCTTTGAAGCCGAAATTTAGTATACCTCTTTCCACTTCATGTTCTCATGATATATTGGCCAAAATCAGGCGAAAATTTCGAAAATGCACAAAATTGCGCTTTGTAACAGGAGAACATGCCATCGAAAGAGATGGCACAAAGTAACGTCTCCAGAGAGCAAATCAATGAGCGAGAAGTGGCGCAGATGTTTCGAGACAGTGACTGTTTAACGAAGAGACGCAGAATTTTCGAACGCCTCTTGAAAGGCCTGCGCCTCTTATTTGCAACTTTAAGGCGATGCCTTTGAAGCTGAAATTTAGTATACCTCATTCCACTTCATTTTCTCCTGATATATTGGCCATAATCTGGAGAAAATTTCGAGAATACACAAAATTGGGCTTTGTAACAGGAGAACATGCCGTCGAAAGAGATGGCACAAAGTAACGTCTCCGGAGAGCAAATCAAAGAGCGAGAAGTGGCGCAGATGTTTCGAGACAGTGACTGGTTAACGAAGAGACGCAGAATTTTCGAACGCCTCTTGAAAGGCCTGCGCCTCTTATTAGCAACTTTAAGGCGATGCCTTTGAAGCCGAAATTTAGTATACCTATTTCCACTTCATGTTCTCATGATATATTGGCCAAAATCTGGCGAAAATTTTCAGAATGCACAAAATTGCGCTTTGTAACAGGAGAACATGCCATCGAAAGAGATGGCACAAAGTAACGTCTCCAGAGAGCAAATCAATGAGCGAGAAGTGGCGCAGATGTTTCGAGACAGTGACTGTTTAACGAAGAGACGCAGAATTTTCGAACGCCTCTTGAAAGGCCTGCGCCTCGTATTGGCAACTTTAAGGCGATGCCTTTGAAGCCGAAATTTAGTATACCTCTTTCCACTTCATGTTCTCCTGATATATTGGACAAAATCTGGCGAATATTTTCAGAATGCACAAAACTGCGCTTTGTAACAGGAGAACATGCCGTCGAAAGAGATGGCACAAAGTAACGTCTCCGGAGAGCAAATCAAAGAACGAGGAGTGGCACAGATATTTCGAGACCGTGACTGCTTAACGAAGAGACGCAGAATTTTCGAACGCCTCTTGAAGGGCCTGCGCCTCTTATTAGCAACTTTAAGGCGATGCCTTTGAAGCCGAAATTTAGTATACCTATTTCCACTTCATGTTCTCCTGATATATTGGCCAAAATCTGGTGAATATATTCAGAACGCACAAAATTGCGCTTTGTAACAGGAGAACATGCCGTCGAAAGAGATGGCACAAAGTAACGTCTCCGGAGAGCAAATCAAAGAGCGAGAAGTGGCGCAGATGTTTCGAGACAGTGACTGGTTAACGAAGAGACGCAGAATTTTCGAACGCCTCTTGAAAGGCCTGCGCCTCTTATTTGCAACTTTAAGGCGATGCCTTTGAAGCTGAAATTTAGTATACCTCTTTCCACTTCATTTTCTCCTGATATATTGGCCAAAATCAGGCGAATATTTCGAAAATGCACAAAATTGCGCTTTGTAACAGGAGAACATGCCATCGAAAGAGATGGCACAAAGTAACGTCTCCAGAGAGCAAGTCAAAGTGCAAGAAGTGGCGCAAATGTTTCGAGACAGTGACTGTTTAACGAAGAGGCGCAGAATTTTCGAACGCCTCTTGAAAGGCCTGCGCCTCTTATTTGCAACTTTAAGGCGATGCCTTTGAAGCTGAAATTTAGTATACCTCATTCCACTTCATTTTCTCCTGATATATTGGCCATAATCTGGAGAAAATTTCGAGAATACACAAAATTGGGCTTTGTAACAGGAGAACATGCCGTCGAAAGAGATGGCACAAAGTAACGTCTCCGGAGAGCAAATCAAAGAGCGAGAAGTGGCGCAGATGTTTCGAGACAGTGACTGGTTAACGAAGAGACGCAGAATTTTCGAACGCCTCTTGAAAGGCCTGCGCCTCTTATTAGCAACTTTAAGGCGATGCCTTTGAAGCCGAAATTTAGTATACCTATTTCCACTTCATGTTCTCATGATATATTGGCCAAAATCTGGCGAAAATTTTCAGAATGCACAAAATTGCGCTTTGTAACAGGAGAACATGCCATCGAAAGAGATGGCACAAAGTAACGTCTCCAGAGAGCAAATCAATGAGCGAGAAGTGGCGCAGATGTTTCGAGACAGTGACTGTTTAACGAAGAGACGCAGAATTTTCGAACGCCTCTTGAAAGGCCTGCGCCTCGTATTGGCAACTTTAAGGCGATGCCTTTGAAGCCGAAATTTAGTATACCTCTTTCCACTTCATGTTCTCCTGATATATTGGACAAAATCTGGCGAATATTTTCAGAATGCACAAAACTGCGCTTTGTAACAGGAGAACATGCCGTCGAAAGAGATGGCACAAAGTAACGTCTCCGGAGAGCAAATCAAAGAACGAGGAGTGGCACAGATATTTCGAGACCGTGACTGCTTAACGAAGAGACGCAGAATTTTCGAACGCCTCTTGAAGGGCCTGCGCCTCTTATTAGCAACTTTAAGGCGATGCCTTTGAAGCCGAAATTTAGTATACCTATTTCCACTTCATGTTCTCCTGATATATTGGCCAAAATCTGGTGAATATATTCAGAACGCACAAAATTGCGCTTTGTAACAGGAGAACATGCCGTCGAAAGAGATGGCACAAAGTAACGTCTCCGGAGAGCAAATCAAAGAGCGAGAAGTGGCGCAGATGTTTCGAGACAGTGACTGGTTAACGAAGAGACGCAGAATTTTCGAACGCCTCTTGAAAGGCCTGCGCCTCTTATTAGCAACGTTAAGGCGATGCCTTTGAAGCCGAAATTTAGTATACCTATTTCCACTTCATGTTCTCATGATATATTGGCCAAAATCTGGCGAAAATTTTCAGAATGCACAAAATTGCGCTTTATAACAGGAGAACATGCCATCGAAAGAGATGGCACAAAGTAACGTCTCCAGAGAGCAAATCAATGAGCGAGAAGTGGCGCAGATGTTTCGAGACAGTGACTGTTTAACGAAGAGACGCAGAATTTTCGAACGCCTCTTGAAAGGCCTGCGCCTCGTATTGGCAACTTTAAGGCGATGCCTTTGAAGCTCAAATTTAGTATACCTCTTACCACTTCATGTTCTCCTGATATATTGGCCAAAATCTGGCGAATATTTTCAGAATGCACAAAATTGCGCTTTGTAACAGGAGATCATGCCGTTGAAAGAGATGGCACAAAGTAACGTCTCCGGAGAGCAAATCAAAGAGCGAGGACTGGCGCAGATGTTTCGAGGCAGTGACTGTTTAACGAAGAGACGTAGAATTTTCGAACGCCTCTTGAAAGGCCTGCGCCTCTTATTTGCAACTTTAAGGCGATGCCTTTGAAGCCGAAATTTAGTATACCTCTTTCCACTTCATGTTCTCATGATATATTGGCCAAAATCTGGCGAAAATTTTCGGAACGCACAAAATTGCGCTTTGTAACAGGAGAACATGCCGTCGAAAGGGATGGCACAAAGTAACGTCTCCGGAGAGCAAATCAAAGAGCGAGGAGTGGCACAGATATTTCGAGACAGTGACTGCTTAACGAAGAGACGCAGAATTTTCGAACGCCTCTTGAAAGGCCTGCGCCTCTTATTAGCAACTTTATGGCGATGCATTTGAAGCTGAAGTTTAGTATACCTCTTTCCACTTCATGTTCTCATGATACATTGGCCAAAGTTTGGCGATAATTTTCAGAATGCACAAAATTGGGCTTCGTAACAGGAGAACATGCCATCGAAAGAGATGGCACAAAGTAACGTCTGCAGAGAGCAAATCAATGAGCGAGAAGTGGCGCAGATGTTTCGAGACAGTGACAGTTTAACGAAGAGACGCAGAATTTTCGAACGCCTCTTGAAAGGCCTGCGCCTCGTATTGGCAACTTTAAGGCGATGCCTTTGAAGCCGAAATTTAGTATACCTCTTTCCACTTCATGTTCTCCTGATATATTGGCCAAACTCTGGTGTATATTTTCAGAATGCACAAAATTGCGCTTTGTAACAGGAGATCATGCCGTTGAAAGAGATGGCACAAAGTAACGTCTCCATGGAGCAAATCAAAGAGCGAGGAGTGGCGCAGATGTTTCGAGACAGTGACTGGTTAACGAAGAGACGCAGAATTTTCGAACGCCTCTTGAAAGGCCTGCGCCTCGTATGGGCAACTTTAAGGCGATGCCTTTGAAGCCGAAATTTAGTATACCTCTTTCCACTTCATGTTCTCCTGATATATTGGACAAAATCTGGCGAATATTTTCAGAATGCACAAAACTGCGCTTTGTAACAGGAGAACATGCCGTCGAAAGAGATGGCACAAAGTAACGTCTCCGGAGAGCAAATCAAAGAACGAGGAGTGGCACAGATATTTCGAGACCGTGACTGCTTAACGAAGAGACGCAGAATTTTCGAACGCCTCTTGAAGGGCCTGCGCCTCTTATTAGCAACTTTAAGGCGATGCCTTTGAAGCCGAAATTTAGTATACCTATTTCCACTTCATGTTCTCCTGATATATTGGCCAAAATCTGGTGAATATATTCAGAACGCACAAAATTGCGCTTTGTAACAGGAGAACATGCCGTCGAAAGAGATGGCACAAAGTAACGTCTCCGGAGAGCAAATCAAAGAGCGAGAAGTGGCGCAGATGTTTCGAGACAGTGACTGGTTAACGAAGAGACGCAGAATTTTCGAACGCCTCTTGAAAGGCCTGCGCCTCTTATTTGCAACTTTTAAGGCGATGCCTTTGAAGCTGAAATTTAGTATACCTCTTTCCACTTCATTTTCTCCTGATATATTGGCCAAAATCAGGCGAATATTTCGAAAATGCACAAAATGCGCTTTGTAACAGGAGAACATGCCATCGAAAGAGATGGCACAAAGTAACGTCTCCAGAGAGCAAGTCAAAGTGCAAGAAGTGGCGCAAATGTTTCGAGACAGTGACTGTTTAACGAAGAGGCGCAGAATTTTCGAACGCCTCTTGAAAGGCCTGCGCCTCTTATTTGCAACTTTAAGGCGATGCCTTTGAAGCTGAAATTTAGTATACCTCATTCCACTTCATTTTCTCCTGATATATTGGCCATAATCTGGAGAAAATTTCGAGAATACACAAAATTGGGCTTTGTAACAGGAGAACATGCCGTCGAAAGAGATGGCACAAAGTAACGTCTCCGGAGAGCAAATCAAAGAGCGAGAAGTGGCGCAGATGTTTCGAGACAGTGACTGGTTAACGAAGAGACGCAGAATTTTCGAACGCCTCTTGAAAGGCCTGCGCCTCTTATTAGCAACTTTAAGGCGATGCCTTTGAAGCCGAAATTTAGTATACCTATTTCCACTTCATGTTCTCATGATATATTGGCCAAAATCTGGCGAAAATTTTCAGAATGCACAAAATTGCGCTTTGTAACAGGAGAACATGCCATCGAAAGAGATGGCACAAAGTAACGTCTCCAGAGAGCAAATCAATGAGCGAGAAGTGGCGCAGATGTTTCGAGACAGTGACTGTTTAACGAAGAGACGCAGAATTTTCGAACGCCTCTTGAAAGGCCTGCGCCTCGTATTGGCAACTTTAAGGCGATGCCTTTGAAGCCGAAATTTAGTATACCTCTTTCCACTTCATGTTCTCCTGATATATTGGACAAAATCTGGCGAATATTTTCAGAATGCACAAAACTGCGCTTTGTAACAGGAGAACATGCCGTCGAAAGAGATGGCACAAAGTAACGTCTCCGGAGAGCAAATCAAAGAACGAGGAGTGGCACAGATATTTCGAGACCGTGACTGCTTAACGAAGAGACGCAGAATTTTCGAACGCCTCTTGAAGGGCCTGCGCCTCTTATTAGCAACTTTAAGGCGATGCCTTTGAAGCCGAAATTTAGTATACCTATTTCCACTTCATGTTCTCCTGATATATTGGCCAAAATCTGGTGAATATATTCAGAACGCACAAAATTGCGCTTTGTAACAGGAGAACATGCCGTCGAAAGAGATGGCACAAAGTAACGTCTCCGGAGAGCAAATCAAAGAGCGAGAAGTGGCGCAGATGTTTCGAGACAGTGACTGGTTAACGAAGAGACGCAGAATTTTCGAACGCCTCTTGAAAGGCCTGCGCCTCTTATTAGCAACGTTAAGGCGATGCCTTTGAAGCCGAAATTTAGTATACCTATTTCCACTTCATGTTCTCATGATATATTGGCCAAAATCTGGCGAAAATTTTCAGAATGCACAAAATTGCGCTTTATAACAGGAGAACATGCCATCGAAAGAGATGGCACAAAGTAACGTCTCCAGAGAGCAAATCAATGAGCGAGAAGTGGCGCAGATGTTTCGAGACAGTGACTGTTTAACGAAGAGACGCAGAATTTTCGAACGCCTCTTGAAAGGCCTGCGCCTCGTATTGGCAACTTTAAGGCGATGCCTTTGAAGCTCAAATTTAGTATACCTCTTACCACTTCATGTTCTCCTGATATATTGGCCAAAATCTGGCGAATATTTTCAGAATGCACAAAATTGCGCTTTGTAACAGGAGATCATGCCGTTGAAAGAGATGGCACAAAGTAACGTCTCCGGAGAGCAAATCAAAGAGCGAGGACTGGCGCAGATGTTTCGAGGCAGTGACTGTTTAACGAAGAGACGTAGAATTTTCGAACGCCTCTTGAAAGGCCTGCGCCTCTTATTTGCAACTTTAAGGCGATGCCTTTGAAGCCGAAATTTAGTATACCTCTTTCCACTTCATGTTCTCATGATATATTGGCCAAAATCTGGCGAAAATTTTAGGAACGCACAAAATTGCGCTTTGTAACAGGAGAACATGCCGTCGAAAGGGATGGCACAAAGTAACGTCTCCGGAGAGCAAATCAAAGAGCGAGGAGTGGCACAGATATTTCGAGACAGTGACTGCTTAACGAAGAGACGCAGAATTTTCGAACGCCTCTTGAAAGGCCTGCGCCTCTTATTAGCAACTTTATGGCGATGCATTTGAAGCTGAAGTTTAGTATACCTCTTTCCACTTCATGTTCTCATGATACATTGGCCAAAGTTTGGCGATAATTTTCAGAATGCACAAAATTGGGCTTCGTAACAGGAGAACATGCCATCGAAAGAGATGGCACAAAGTAACGTCTGCAGAGAGCAAATCAATGAGCGAGAAGTGGCGCAGATGTTTCGAGACAGTGACAGTTTAACGAAGAGACGCAGAATTTTCGAACGCCTCTTGAAAGGCCTGCGCCTCGTATTGGCAACTTTAAGGCGATGCCTTTGAAGCCGAAATTTAGTATACCTCTTTCCACTTCATGTTCTCCTGATATATTGGCCAAACTCTGGTGTATATTTTCAGAATGCACAAAATTGCGCTTTGTAACAGGAGATCATGCCGTTGAAAGAGATGGCACAAAGTAACGTCTCCATGGAGCAAATCAAAGAGCGAGGAGTGGCGCAGATGTTTCGAGACAGTGACTGGTTAACGAAGAGACGCAGAATTTTCGAACGCCTCTTGAAAGGCCTGCGCCTCGTATGGGCAACTTTAAGGCGATGCCTTTGAAGCCGAAATTTAGTATACCTCTTTCCACTTCATGTTCTCCTGATATATTGGACAAAATCTGGCGAATATTTTCAGAATGCACAAAACTGCGCTTTGTAACAGGAGAACATGCCGTCGAAAGAGATGGCACAAAGTAATGTCTCCGGAGAGCAAATCAAAGAACGAGGAGTGGCACAGATATTTCGAGACCGTGACTGCTTAACGAAGAGACGCAGAATTTTCGAACGCCTCTTGAAAGGCCTGCGCCTCTTATTAGCAATTTTAAGGCGATGCTTTTGAAGCCGAAATTTAGTATACCTATTTCCACTTCATGTTCTCCTGATATATTGGCCAAAATCTGGTGAATATATTCAGAACGCACAAAATTGCGCTTTGTAACAGGAGAACATGCCGTCGAAAGAGATGGCACAAAGTAACGTCTCCGGAGAGCAAATCAAAGAGCGAGAAGTGGCGCAGATGTTTCGAGACAGTGACTGGTTAACGAAGAGACGCAGAATTTTCGAACGCCTCTTGAAAGGCCTGCGCCTCTTATTAGCAACTTTAAGGCGATGCCGTTGAAGCCGAAATTTAGTATACCTCTTTCCACTTCGTGTTCTCATGATATATTGGCCAAAATCAGGCGAAAATTTCGAAAATGCACAAAATTGCGCTTTGTAACAGGAGAACATGCCATCGAAAGAGATGGCACAAAGTAACGTCTCCAGAGAGCAAATCAATGAGCGAGAAGTGGCGCAGATGTTTCGAGGCAGTGACTGTTTAACGAAGAGACGCAGAATTTTCGAACGCCTCTTGAAAGGCCTGCGCCTCGTATTGGCAACTTTAAGGCGATGCCTTTGAAGCCGAAATTTAGTATACCTCTTTCCACTTCATGTTCTCCTGATATATTGGACAAAATCTGGCGACTATTTTCAGAATGCACAAAACTGCGCTTTGTAACAGGAGAACATGCCGTCGAAAGAGATGGCACAAAGTAACGTCTCCGGAGAGCAAATCAAAGAACGAGGAGTGGCACAGATATTTCGAGACCGTGACTGCTTAACGAAGAGACGCAGAATTTTCGAACGCCTCTTGAAAAGCCTGCGCCTCGTATTGGCAACTTTAAGGCGATGCCTTTGAAGCCGAAATTTAGTATACCTCTTTCCACTTCATGTTCTCCTGATATATTGGACAAAATCTGGCGAATATTTTCAGAATGCACAAAACTGCGCTTTGTAACAGGAGAACATGCCGTCGAAAGAGATAGCACAAAGTAACGTCTCCGGAGAGCAAATCAAAGAACGAGGAGTGGCACAGATATTTCGAGACCGTGACTGCTTAACGAAGAGACGCAGAATTTTCGAACGCCTCTTGAAAGGCCTGCGCCTCTTATTTGCAACTTTAAGGCGATGCCTTTGAAGCCGAAATTTAGTATACCTCTTTCCACTTCATGTTCTCATGATATATTGGCCAAAATCAGGCGAAAATTTCGAGAATGCACAAAATTGCGCTTTGTAATAGGAGATCATGCCGTCGAAAGAGATGTCACAAGGTAACGTCGCCGGAGAGCAAATCAAAGAGCTAGAAGTGGCACTGATGTTTCGAGACAGTGACTGTTTAACGAAGAGACGCAGAATTTTCGAACGCCTCTTGAAAGGCCTGCGCCTCGTATTGGCAACATCAAGGCGATGCATTTGAAGCTGAAAATTAGTGTACCTCTTTCCACTTCATGTTCTCCTGATATATTGGCCAAAATCTGGTGAATATTTTCAGAATGCACAAAATTGCGCTTTATAACAGGAGATCATGCCGTTGAAAGAGATGGCACAAAGTAACGTCTCCATGGAGCAAATCAAAGAGCGAGGAGTGGCGCAGATGTTTCGAGACAGTGACTGTTTAACGAAGAGACGTAGAATTTTCGAACGCCTCTTGAAAGGCCTGCGCCTCGTATTGGCAACTTTAAGGCGATGCCTTTGAAGCCGAAATTTAGTATACCTCTTTCCACTTCATGTTCTCCTGATATATTGGACAAAATCTGGCGACTATTTTCAGAATGCACAAAACTGCGCTTTGTAACAGGAGAACATGCCGTCGAAAGAGATGGCACAAAGTAACGTCTCCGGAGAGCAAATCAAAGAACGAGGAGTGGCACAGATATTTCGGGACCGTGACTGCTTAACGAAGAGACGCAGAATTTTCGAACGCCTCTTGAAAGGCCTGCGCCTCGTATTGGCAACTTTAAGGCGATGCCTTTGAAGCAGAAATTTAGTATACCTCTTTCCACTTCATGTTCTCCTGATATATTGGACAAAATCTGGCGAATATTTTCAGAATGCACAAAACTGCGCTTTGTAACAGGAGAACATGCCGTCGAAAGAGATGGCACAAAGTAACGTCTCCGGAGAGCAAATCAAAGAACGAGGAGTGGCACAGATATTTCGACACCGTGACTGCTTAACGAAGAGACGCAGAATTTTCGAACGCCTCTTGAAAGGCCTGCGCCTCTTATTAGCAACATTAAGGCGATGCCTTTGAAGCCGAAATTTAGTATACCTATTTCCATTTCATGTTCTCCTGATATATTGGCCAAAATCTGGTGAATATATTCAGAACGCACAAAATTGCGCTTTGTAACAGGAGAACATGCCGTCGAAAGAGATGGCACAAAGTAACGTCTCCGGAGAGCAAATCAAAGAGCGAGAAGTGGCGCAGATGTTTCGAGACAGTGACTGGTTAACGAAGAGACGCAGAATTTTCGAACGCCTCTTGAAAGGCCTGCGCCTCTTATTAGCAACTTTAAGGCGATGCCGTTGAAGCCGAAATTTAGTATACCTCTTTCCACTTCGTGTTCTCATGATATATTGGCCAAAATCAGGCGAAAATTTCGAAAATGCACAAAATTGCGCTTTGTAACAGGAGAACATGCCATCGAAAGAGATGGCACAAAGTAACGTCTCCAGAGAGCAAATCAATGAGCGAGAAGTGGCGCAGATGTTTCGAGGCAGTGACTGTTTAACGAAGAGACGCAGAATTTTCGAACGCCTCTTGAAAGGCCTGCGCCTCGTATTGGCAACTTTAAGGCGATGCCTTTGAAGCCGAAATTTAGTATACCTCTTTCCACTTCATGTTCTCCTGATATATTGGACAAAATCTGGCGACTATTTTCAGAATGCACAAAACTGCGCTTTGTAACAGGAGAACATGCCGTCGAAAGAGATGGCACAAAGTAACGTCTCCGGAGAGCAAATCAAAGAACGAGGAGTGGCACAGATATTTCGAGACCGTGACTGCTTAACGAAGAGACGCAGAATTTTCGAACGCCTCTTGAAAAGCCTGCGCCTCGTATTGGCAACTTTAAGGCGATGCCTTTGAAGCCGAAATTTAGTATACCTCTTTCCACTTCATGTTCTCCTGATATATTGGACAAAATCTGGCGAATATTTTCAGAATGCACAAAACTGCGCTTTGTAACAGGAGAACATGCCGTCGAAAGAGATAGCACAAAGTAACGTCTCCGGAGAGCAAATCAAAGAACGAGGAGTGGCACAGATATTTCGAGACCGTGACTGCTTAACGAAGAGACGCAGAATTTTCGAACGCCTCTTGAAAGGCCTGCGCCTCTTATTTGCAACTTTAAGGCGATGCCTTTGAAGCCGAAATTTAGTGTACCTCTTTCCACTTCATGTTCTCCTGATATATTGGCCAAAATCTGGTGAATATTTTCAGAATGCACAAAATTGCGCTTTGTAACAGGAGATCATGCCGTTGAAAGAGATGGCACAAAGTAACGTCTCCATGGAGCAAATCAAAGAGCGAGAAGTGGCGCAGATGTTTCGAGACAGTGACTGTTTAACGAAGAGACGTAGAATTTTCGAACGCCTCTTGAAAGGCCTGCGCCTCTTATTTGCAACTTTAAGGCGATGCCTTTGAAGCCGAAATTTAGTATACCTCTTTCCACTTCATGTTCTCATGATATATTGGCCAAAATCTGGCGAAAATTTTCGGAACGCACAAAATTGCGCTTTGTAACAGGAGAACATGCCGTCGAAAGGGATGGCACAAAGTAACGTCTCCGGAGAGCAAATCAAAGAGCGAGGAGTGGCACAGATATTTCGAGACAGTGACTGCTTAACGAAGAGACGCAGAATTTTCGAACGCCTCTTGAAAGGCCTGCGCCTCTTATTAGCAACTTTATGGCGATGCATTTGAAGCTGAAGTTTAGTATACCTCTTTCCACTTCATGTTCTCATGATACATTGGCCAAAGTTTGGCGATAATTTTCAGAATGCACAAAATTGGGCTTCGTAACAGGAGAACATGCCATCGAAAGAGATGGCACAAAGTAACGTCTGCAGAGAGCAAATCAATGAGCGAGAAGTGGCGCAGATGTTTCGAGACAGTGACAGTTTAACGAAGAGACGCAGAATTTTCGAACGCCTCTTGAAAGGCCTGCGCCTCGTATTGGCAACTTTAAGGCGATGCCTTTGAAGCCGAAATTTAGTATACCTCTTTCCACTTCATGTTCTCCTGATATATTGGCCAAACTCTGGTGTATATTTTCAGAATGCACAAAATTGCGCTTTGTAACAGGAGATCATGCCGTTGAAAGAGATGGCACAAAGTAACGTCTCCATGGAGCAAATCAAAGAGCGAGGAGTGGCGCAGATGTTTCGAGACAGTGACTGGTTAACGAAGAGACGCAGAATTTTCGAACGCCTCTTGAAAGGCCTGCGCCTCGTATGGGCAACTTTAAGGCGATGCCTTTGAAGCCGAAATTTAGTATACCTCTTTCCACTTCATGTTCTCCTGATATATTGGACAAAATCTGGCGAATATTTTCAGAATGCACAAAACTGCGCTTTGTAACAGGAGAACATGCCGTCGAAAGAGATGGCACAAAGTAATGTCTCCGGAGAGCAAATCAAAGAACGAGGAGTGGCACAGATATTTCGAGACCGTGACTGCTTAACGAAGAGACGCAGAATTTTCGAACGCCTCTTGAAAGGCCTGCGCCTCTTATTAGCAATTTTAAGGCGATGCTTTTGAAGCCGAAATTTAGTATACCTATTTCCACTTCATGTTCTCCTGATATATTGGCCAAAATCTGGTGAATATATTCAGAACGCACAAAATTGCGCTTTGTAACAGGAGAACATGCCGTCGAAAGAGATGGCACAAAGTAACGTCTCCGGAGAGCAAATCAAAGAGCGAGAAGTGGCGCAGATGTTTCGAGACAGTGACTGGTTAACGAAGAGACGCAGAATTTTCGAACGCCTCTTGAAAGGCCTGCGCCTCTTATTAGCAACTTTAAGGCGATGCCTTTGAAGCCGAAATTTAGTATACCTCTTTCCACTTCATGTTCTCATGATATAATGGCCAAAATCAGGCGAAAATTTCGAAAATGCACAAAATTGCGCTTTGTAACAGGAGAACATGCCATCGAAAGAGATGGCACAAAGTAACGTCTCCAGAGAGCAAGTCAATGAGCGAGAAGTGGCGCAGATGTTTCGAGACAGTGACTGTTTAACGAAGAGACGCAGAATTTTCGAACGCCTCTTGAAAGGCCTGCGCCTCGTATTGGCAACTTTAAGGCGATGCCTTTGAAGCTCAAATTTAGTATACCTCTTACCACTTCATGTTCTCCTGATATATTGGCCAAAATCTGGCGAATATTTTCAGAATGCACAAAATTGCGCTTTGTAACAGGAGATCATGCCGTTGAAAGAGATGGCACAAAGTAACGTCTCCGGAGAGCAAATCAAAGAGCGAGGACTGGCGCAGATGTTTCGAGGCAGTGACTGTTTAACGAAGAGACGCAGAATTTTCGAACGCCTCTTGAAAGGCCTCCGCCTCTTATTTTCAACTTTAAGGCGATGCCTTTGAAGCTGAAATTTAGTATACCTATTTCCACTTCATGTTCTCATGATATATTAGCCAAAATCTGGCGAAAATTTTCACAATGCACAAAATTGGGCTTTGTAACAGGAGAACATGCCGTCGAAAGGGATGGCACAAAGTAACGTCTCCGACGAGCAAATCAAAGAGCGAGTAGTGGCGCAGATGTTTCGAGACAGTGACTGTTTAACGAAGAGACGCAGAATTTTCGAACGCCTCTTGAAAGGCCTGCGCCTCGTATTGGCAACTTTAAGACGATGCCTTTGAAGCTCAAATTTAGTATACCTCTTACCACTTCATGTTCTCCTGATATATTGGCCAAAATCTGGCGAATATTTTCAGAATGCACAAAATTGCGCTTTGTAACAGGAGATCATGCCGTTGAAAGAGATGGCACAAAGTAACGTCTCCGGAGAGCAAATCAAAGAGCGAGGACTGGCGCAGATGTTTCGAGGCAGTGACTGTTTAACGAAGAGACGCAGAATTTTCGAACGCCTCTTGAAAGGCCTGCGCCTCCTATTGGCAACTTTAAGGCGATGCCTTTGAAGCCGAAATTTAGTATACCTCTTTCCACTTCATGTTCTCCTGATATATTGGACAAAATCTGGCGAATATTTTCAGAATGCACAAAACTGCGCTTTGTAACAGGAGAACATGCCGTCGAAAGAGATGGCACAAAGTAACGTCTCCGGAGAGCAAATCAAAGAACGAGGAGTGGCACAGATATTTCGAGACCGTGACTGTTTAACGAAGAGACGCAGAATTTTCGAACGCCTCTTGAAAGGCCTGCGCCTCTTATTAGCAACTTTAAGGCGATGCCTTTGAAGCCGAAATTTAGTATACCTATTTCCATTTCATGTTCTCCTGATATATTGGCCAAAATCTGGTGAATATATTCAGAACGCACAAAATTGCGCTTTGTAACAGGAGAACATGCCGTCGAAAGAGATGGCACAAAGTAACGTCTCCGGAGAGCAAATCAAAGAGCGAGAAGTGGCGCAGATGTTTCGAGACAGTGACTGGTTAACGAAGAGACGCAGAATTTTCGAACGCCTCTTGAAAGGCCTGCGCCTCGTATTGGCAACTTTAAGGCGATGCCTTTGAAGCTCAAATTTAGTATACCTCTTACCACTTCATGTTCTCCTGTTATATTGGCCAAAATCTGGCGAATATTTTCAGAATGCACAAAATTGCGCTTTGTAACAGGAGATCATACCGTTGAAAGAGATGGCACAAAGTAACGTCTCCGGAGAGCAAATCAAAGAGCGAGGACTGGCGCAGATGTTTCGAGGCAGTGACTGTTTAACGAAGAGACGCAGAATTTTCGAACGCCTCTTGAAAGGCCTGCGCCTCTTATTAGCAACTTTAAGGCGATGCCTTTGAAGCCGAAATTTAGTATACCTATTTCCACTTCATGTTCTTCTGATATATTGGCCAAAATCTGGTGAATATATTCAGAACGCACAAAATTGCGCTTTGTAACAGGAGAACATGCCGTCGAAAGAGATGGCACAAAGTAACGTCTCCGGAGAGCAAATCAAAGAGCGAGAAGTGACGCAGATGTTTCGAGACAGTGACTGGTTAACGAAGAGACGCAGAATTTTCGAACGCCTCTTGAAAGGACGGCGCCTCTTATTAGCAACTTTAAGGCGATGCCTTTGAAGCCGAAATTTAGTATACCTATTTCCACTTCATGTTCTCCTGATATATTGGCCAAAATCTGGTGAATATATTCAGAACGCACAAAATTGCGCTTTGTAACAGGAGAACATGCCGTCGAAAGAGATGGCACAAAGTCACGTCTCCGGAGAGCAAATCAAAGAGCGAGAAGTGGCGCAGATGTTTCGAGACAGTGACTGGTTAACGAAGAGACGCAGAATTTTCGAACGCCTCTTGAAAGGCCTGCGCCTCTTATTAGCAACTTTAAGGCGATGCCTTTGAAGCCGAAATTTAGTATACCTATTTCCACTTCATGTTCTCCTGATATATTGGCCAAAATCAGGCGAAAATTTCGAAAATGCACAAAATTGCGCTTTGTAACAGGAGATCATGCCGTTGAAAGAGATGGCACAAAGTAACGTCTCCGGAGAGCAAATCAAAGAGCGAGGACTGGCGCAGATGTTTCGAGGCAGTGACTGTTTAACGAAGAGACGCAGAATTTTCGAACGCCTCTTGAAAGGCCTCCGCCTCTTATTTTCAACTTTAAGGCGATGCCTTTGAAGCTGAAATTTAGTATACCTATTTCCACTTCATGTTCTCATGATATATTGGCCAAAATCTGGCGAAAATTTTCACAATGCACAAAATTGGGCTTTGTAACAGGAGAACATGCCGTCGAAAGGGATGGCACAAAGTAACGTCTCCGGCGAGCAAATCAAAGAGCGAGAAGTGGCGCAGATGTTTCGAGACAGTGACTGTTTAACGAAGAGACGCAGAATTTTCGAACGCCTCTTGAAAGGCCTGCGCCTCGTATTGGCAACTTTAAGACGATGCCTTTGAAGCTCAAATTTAGTATACCTCTTACCACTTCATGTTCTCCTGATATATTGGCCAAAATCTGGCGAATATTTTCAGAATGCACAAAATTGCGCTTTGTAACAGGAGATCATGCCGTTGAAAGAGATGGCACAAAGTAACGTCTCCGGAGAGCAAATCAAAGAGCGAGGACTGGCGCAGATGTTTCGAGGCAGTGACTGTTTAACGAAGAGACGCAGAATTTTCGAACGCCTCTTGAAAGGCCTGCGCCTCCTATTGGCAACTTTAAGGCGATGCCTTTGAAGCCGAAATTTAGTATACCTCTTTCCACTTCATGTTCTCCTGATATATTGGACAAAATCTGGCGAATATTTTCAGAATGCACAAAACTGCGCTTTGTAACAGGAGAACATGCCGTCGAAAGAGATGGCACAAAGTAACGTCTCCGGAGAGCAAATCAAAGAACGAGGAGTGGCACAGATATTTCGAGACCGTGACTGCTTAACGAAGAGACGCAGAATTTTCGAACGCCTCTTGAAAGGCCTGCGCCTCGTATTGGCAACTTTAAGGCGATGCCTTTGAAGCCGAAATTTAGTATACCTCTTTCCACTTCATGTTCTCCTGATATATTGGACAAAATCTGGCGAATATTTTCAGAATGCACAAAACTGCGCTTTGTAACAGGAGAACATGCCGTCGAAAGAGATGGCACAAAGTAACGTCTCCGGAGAGCAAATCAAAGAGCGAGAAGTGGCGCAGATATTTCGAGACAGTGACTGGTTAACGAAGAGACGCAGAATTTTCGAACGCCTCTTGAAAGGCCTGCGCCTCTTATTAGCAACTTTAAGGCGATGCCTTTGAAGCCGAAATTTAGTATACCTCTTTCCACTTCATGTTCTCATGATATAATGGCCAAAATCAGGCGAAAATTTCGAAAATGCACAAAATTGCGCTTTGTAACAGGAGAACATGCCATCGAAAGAGATGGCACAAAGTAACGTCTCCAGAGAGCAAGTCAATGAGCGAGAAGTGGCGCAGATGTTTCGAGACAGTGACTGTTTAACGAAGAGACGCAGAATTTTCGAACGCCTCTTGAAAGGCCTGCGCCTCGTATTGGCAACTTTAAGGCGATGCCTTTGAAACTCAAATTTAGTATACCTCTTACCACTTCATGTTCTCCTGATATATTGGCCAAAATCTGGCGAATATTTTCAGAATGCACAAAATTGCGCTTTGTAACAGGAGATCATGCCGTTGAAAGAGATGGCACAAAGTAACGTCTCCGGAGAGCAAATCAAAGAGCGAGGACTGGCGCAGATGTTTCGAGGCAGTGACTGTTTAACGAAGAGACGCAGAATTTTCGAACGCCTCTTGAAAGGCCTGCGCCTCGTATTGGCAACTTTAAGGCGATGCCTTTGAAGCCGAAATTTAGTATACCTCTTTCCACTTCATGTTCTCCTGATATATTGGACAAAATCTGGCGACTATTTTCAGAATGCACAAAACTGCGCTTTGTAACAGGAGAACATGCCGTCGAAAGAGATGGCACAAAGTAACGTCTCCGGAGAGCAAATCAAAGAACGAGGAGTGGCACAGATATTTCGAGACCGTGACTGCTTAACGAAGAGACGCAGAATTTTCGAACGCCTCTTGAAAAGCCTGCGCCCCGTATTGGCAACTTTAAGGCGATGCCTTTGAAGCCGAAATTTAGTATACCTCTTTCCACTTCATGTTCTCCTGATATATTGGACAAAATCTGGCGAATATTTTCAGAATGCACAAAACTGCGCTTTGTAACAGGAGAACATGCCGTCGAAAGAGATGGCACAAAGTAACGTCTCCGGAGAGCAAATCAAAGAACGAGGAGTGGCACAGATATTTCGAGACCGTGACTGCTTAACGAAGAGACGCAGAATTTTCGAACGCCTCTTGAAAGGCCTGCGCCTCTTATTAGCAACTTTAAGGCGATGCCTTTGAAGCCGAAATTTAGTATACCCATTTCCATTTCATGTTCTCCTGATATATTGGCCAAAATCTGGTGAATATATTCAGAACGCACAAAATTGCGCTTTGTAACAGGAGAACATGCCGTCGAAAGAGATGGCACAAAGTAACGTCTCCGGAGAGCAAATCAAAGAGCGAGAAGTGGCGCAGATGTTTCGAGACAGTGACTGGTTAACGAAGAGACGCAGAATTTTCGAACGCCTCTTGAAAGGCCTGCGCCTCTTATTAGCAACTTCAAGGCGATGCCTTTGAAGCCGAAATTTAGTATACCTCTTTCCACTTCATGTTCTCATGATATATTGGCCAAAATCAGGCGAAAATTTCGAAAATGCACAAAATTGCGCTTTGTAACAGGAGAACATGCCATCGAAAGAGATGGCACAAAGTAACGTCTCCAGAGAGCAAATCAATGAGCGAGAAGTGGCGCAGATGTTTCGAGACAGTGACTGTTTAACGAAGAGACGCAGAATTTTCGAACGCCTCTTGAAAGGCCTGCGCCTCTTATTTGCAACTTTAAGGCGATGCCTTTGAAGCTGAAATTTAGTATACCTCATTCCACTTCATTTTCTCCTGATATATTGGCCATAATCTGGAGAAAATTTCGAGAATACACAAAATTGGGCTTTGTAACAGGAGAACATGCCGTCGAAAGAGATGGCACAAAGTAACGTCTCCGGAGAGCAAATCAAAGAGCGAGAAGTGGCGCAGATGTTTCGAGACAGTGACTGGTTAACGAAGAGACGCAGAATTTTCGAACGCCTCTTGAAAGGCCTGCGCCTCTTATTAGCAACTTTAAGGCGATGCCTTTGAAGCCGAAATTTAGTATACCTATTTCCACTTCATGTTCTCATGATATATTGGCCAAAATCTGGCGAAAATTTTCAGAATGCACAAAATTGCGCTTTGTAACAGGAGAACATGCCATCGAAAGAGATGGCACAAAGTAACGTCTCCAGAGAGCAAATCAATGAGCGAGAAGTGGCGCAGATGTTTCGAGACAGTGACTGTTTAACGAAGAGACGCAGAATTTTCGAACGCCTCTTGAAAGGCCTGCGCCTCGTATTGGCAACTTTAAGGCGATGCCTTTGAAGCCGAAATTTAGTATACCTCTTTCCACTTCATGTTCTCCTGATATATTGGACAAAATCTGGCGAATATTTTCAGAATGCACAAAACTGCGCTTTGTAACAGGAGAACATGCCGTCGAAAGAGATGGCACAAAGTAACGTCTCCGGAGAGCAAATCAAAGAACGAGGAGTGGCACAGATATTTCGAGACCGTGACTGCTTAACGAAGAGACGCAGAATTTTCGAACGCCTCTTGAAGGGCCTGCGCCTCTTATTAGCAACTTTAAGGCGATGCCTTTGAAGCCGAAATTTAGTATACCTATTTCCACTTCATGTTCTCCTGATATATTGGCCAAAATCTGGTGAATATATTCAGAACGCACAAAATTGCGCTTTGTAACAGGAGAACATGCCGTCGAAAGAGATGGCACAAAGTAACGTCTCCGGAGAGCAAATCAAAGAGCGAGAAGTGGCGCAGATGTTTCGAGACAGTGACTGGTTAACGAAGAGACGCAGAATTTTCGAACGCCTCTTGAAAGGCCTGCGCCTCTTATTTGCAACTTTAAGGCGATGCCTTTGAAGCTGAAATTTAGTATACCTCTTTCCACTTCATTTTCTCCTGATATATTGGCCAAAATCAGGCGAATATTTCGAAAATGCACAAAATTGCGCTTTGTAACAGGAGAACATGCCATCGAAAGAGATGGCACAAAGTAACGTCTCCAGAGAGCAAGTCAAAGTGCAAGAAGTGGCGCAAATGTTTCGAGACAGTGACTGTTTAACGAAGAGGCGCAGAATTTTCGAACGCCTCTTGAAAGGCCTGCGCCTCTTATTTGCAACTTTAAGGCGATGCCTTTGAAGCTGAAATTTAGTATACCTCATTCCACTTCATTTTCTCCTGATATATTGGCCATAATCTGGAGAAAATTTCGAGAATACACAAAATTGGGCTTTGTAACAGGAGAACATGCCGTCGAAAGAGATGGCACAAAGTAACGTCTCCGGAGAGCAAATCAAAGAGCGAGAAGTGGCGCAGATGTTTCGAGACAGTGACTGGTTAACGAAGAGACGCAGAATTTTCGAACGCCTCTTGAAAGGCCTGCGCCTCTTATTAGCAACTTTAAGGCGATGCCTTTGAAGCCGAAATTTAGTATACCTATTTCCACTTCATGTTCTCATGATATATTGGCCAAAATCTGGCGAAAATTTTCAGAATGCACAAAATTGCGCTTTGTAACAGGAGAACATGCCATCGAAAGAGATGGCACAAAGTAACGTCTCCAGAGAGCAAATCAATGAGCGAGAAGTGGCGCAGATGTTTCGAGACAGTGACTGTTTAACGAAGAGACGCAGAATTTTCGAACGCCTCTTGAAAGGCCTGCGCCTCGTATTGGCAACTTTAAGGCGATGCCTTTGAAGCCGAAATTTAGTATACCTCTTTCCACTTCATGTTCTCCTGATATATTGGACAAAATCTGGCGAATATTTTCAGAATGCACAAAACTGCGCTTTGTAACAGGAGAACATGCCGTCGAAAGAGATGGCACAAAGTAACGTCTCCGGAGAGCAAATCAAAGAACGAGGAGTGGCACAGATATTTCGAGACCGTGACTGCTTAACGAAGAGACGCAGAATTTTCGAACGCCTCTTGAAGGGCCTGCGCCTCTTATTAGCAACTTTAAGGCGATGCCTTTGAAGCCGAAATTTAGTATACCTATTTCCACTTCATGTTCTCCTGATATATTGGCCAAAATCTGGTGAATATATTCAGAACGCACAAAATTGCGCTTTGTAACAGGAGAACATGCCGTCGAAAGAGATGGCACAAAGTAACGTCTCCGGAGAGCAAATCAAAGAGCGAGAAGTGGCGCAGATGTTTCGAGACAGTGACTGGTTAACGAAGAGACGCAGAATTTTCGAACGCCTCTTGAAAGGCCTGCGCCTCTTATTAGCAACGTTAAGGCGATGCCTTTGAAGCCGAAATTTAGTATACCTATTTCCACTTCATGTTCTCATGATATATTGGCCAAAATCTGGCGAAAATTTTCAGAATGCACAAAATTGCGCTTTATAACAGGAGAACATGCCATCGAAAGAGATGGCACAAAGTAACGTCTCCAGAGAGCAAATCAATGAGCGAGAAGTGGCGCAGATGTTTCGAGACAGTGACTGTTTAACGAAGAGACGCAGAATTTTCGAACGCCTCTTGAAAGGCCTGCGCCTCGTATTGGCAACTTTAAGGCGATGCCTTTGAAGCTCAAATTTAGTATACCTCTTACCACTTCATGTTCTCCTGATATATTGGCCAAAATCTGGCGAATATTTTCAGAATGCACAAAATTGCGCTTTGTAACAGGAGATCATGCCGTTGAAAGAGATGGCACAAAGTAACGTCTCCGGAGAGCAAATCAAAGAGCGAGGACTGGCGCAGATGTTTCGAGGCAGTGACTGTTTAACGAAGAGACGTAGAATTTTCGAACGCCTCTTGAAAGGCCTGCGCCTCTTATTTGCAACTTTAAGGCGATGCCTTTGAAGCCGAAATTTAGTATACCTCTTTCCACTTCATGTTCTCATGATATATTGGCCAAAATCTGGCGAAAATTTTCGGAACGCACAAAATTGCGCTTTGTAACAGGAGAACATGCCGTCGAAAGGGATGGCACAAAGTAACGTCTCCGGAGAGCAAATCAAAGAGCGAGGAGTGGCACAGATATTTCGAGACAGTGACTGCTTAACGAAGAGACGCAGAATTTTCGAACGCCTCTTGAAAGGCCTGCGCCTCTTATTAGCAACTTTATGGCGATGCATTTGAAGCTGAAGTTTAGTATACCTCTTTCCACTTCATGTTCTCATGATACATTGGCCAAAGTTTGGCGATAATTTTCAGAATGCACAAAATTGGGCTTCGTAACAGGAGAACATGCCATCGAAAGAGATGGCACAAAGTAACGTCTGCAGAGAGCAAATCAATGAGCGAGAAGTGGCGCAGATGTTTCGAGACAGTGACAGTTTAACGAAGAGACGCAGAATTTTCGAACGCCTCTTGAAAGGCCTGCGCCTCGTATTGGCAACTTTAAGGCGATGCCTTTGAAGCCGAAATTTAGTATAC
>NW_027486517.1:0-22184 GCF_050908995.1 Andrena cerasifolii | reverse complement strand
CTGACTGATTCTCATGATTATCTCGTTTTACTCGTTTTACTCGTTTTACTCGTTTTACTCGTTTTACTCGTTTTACTCGTTTTACTCGTTTTACTCGTTTACTCGTTTTACTCGTTTTACTCGTTTACTCGTTTTACTCGTTTTACTCGTTTTACTCGTATTTTACTCGTTTTACTCGTTTTACTCGTTTTTACTCGTTTTACTCGTTTTACTGTTCGTTTTACTCGTTTTACTCGTTTTGCTCGTTTTACTCGTTTTACTCGTTTTACTAGTTTTACTAGTTTTACTAGTTTTACTCGTTTTACTCGTTTTACTCGTTTTACTCGTTTTACTCGTTTTACTAGTTTTACTCGTTTTACTCGTTTTACTCGTTTTACTCGTTTTACTAGTTTTACTCGTTTTACTCGTTTTACTCGTTTTAAGCGTTTCACTCGTTTTACTCGTTTTAATCGTTTTACTCGTTTTACTCGTTTTACTCGTTTTACTCGTTTTACTAGTTTTACTCGTTTTACTCGTTTTACTCGTTTTACTCGTTTTACTCGTTTTACTCGTTTTACTCGTTTTACTCGTTTTGCTCGAATTACTCGTTTTACTCGTTTTACTCGTTTTACTCGTTTTACTCGTTTTACTCGTTTTACTCGTTTTACTCGATTTACTCGTTTTACTAGTTTTACTCGTTTTACTCGTTTTACTCGTTTTACTCGATTTACTCGTTTTACTCGTTTTACTCGTTTCACTCGTTTTAATCGTTTCACTCGTTTTACTCGTTTTACTCGTTTTACTCGTTTTACTCGTTTTACTCGTTTTACTCGTTTTACTCGTTTTACTCGTTTTACTCGTTTTACTAGTTTTACTAGTTTTACTAGTTTTACTAGTTTACTAGTTTTACTAGTTTTACTCGTTTTACTCGTTTTAATCGTTTCACTCGTTTCACTCGTTTTACTCGTTTTACTCGTTTTACTCGATTTACTCGTTTTACTCGTTTTACTCGTTTTACTCGTTTTACTCGTTTTACTCGTTTTACTCGTTTTACTCGTTTTACTCGTTTTACAGGTTTTACTCGTTTTACTCGTTTTACTCGTTTTAATAGTTTTACTAGTTTTACTCGTTTTACTCGTTTTACTCGTTTTACTCGTTTTATTCGTTTTACTCGTTTTACTCGTTTTACTCGTTTACTCGTTTTACTCGTTTTACCCGTTTTACTCGTTTTACTCGTTTTAACTCGTTTTACTCGTTTTGCTCGTTTTGCTCGTTTTACTCGTTTTACTCGTTTTACTCGTTTTACTCGTTTTACTCGTTTTAAGCGTTTCACTCGTTTTACTCGTTTTACTCGTTTTACTCGTTTTACTCGTTTTACTAGTTTTACTCGTTTTACTCGTTTTACTCGTTTTACTCGTTTTACTAGTTTTACTCGTTTTACTCGTTTTACTCGTTTTAAGCGTTTCACTCGTTTTACTCGTTTTAATCGTTTTACTCGTTTTACTCGTTTTACTCGTTTTACTCGTTTTACTCGTTTCACTCGTTTTAATCGTTTCACTCGTTTTACTCGTTTTACTCGTTTTACTCGTTTTACTCGTTTTACTCGTTTTACTCGTTTTACTCGTTTTACTCGTTTTACTCGTTTTACTCGTTTTACTCGTTTTACTAGTTTTACTAGTTTTACTAGTTTTACTAGTTTTACTAGTTTTACTCGTTTTTACTCGTTTTAATCGTTTCACTCGTTTCACTCGTTTTACTCGTTTTACTCGTTTTACTCGATTTACTCGTTTTACTCGTTTTACTCGTTTTACTCGTTTTACTCGTTTTACTCGTTTTACTCGTTTTACTCGTTTTACAGGTTTTACTCGTTTTACTCGTTTTACTCGTTTTAATAGTTTTACTAGTTTTACTCGTTTTACTCGTTTTACTCGTTTTACTCGTTTTATTCGTTTACTCGTTTACTCGTTTACTCGTTTTACTCGTTTTACTCGTTTTACCCGTTTTACTCGTTTTACTCGTTTTACTCGTTTTAATAGTTTTACTAGTTTTACTCGTTTTACTCGTTTTACTCGTTTTACTCGTTTTATTCGTTTTACTCGTTTTACTCGTTTTACTCGTTTTACTCGTTTTACTCGTTTTACTCGTTTTACTCGTTTTACTAGTTTTACTCGTTTTACTCGTTTTACTCGTTTTACTCGTTTTACTAGTTTTACTCGTTTTACTCGTTTTACTCGTTTTAAGCGTTTCACTCGTTTTACTCGTTTTAATCGTTTTACTCGTTTTACTCGTTTTACTCGTTTTACTCGTTTTACTAGTTTTACTCGTTTTACTCGTTTTACTCGTTTTACTCGTTTTACTCGTTTTACTCGTTTTACTCGTTTTACTCGTTTTGCTCGAATTACTCGTTTTACTCGTTTTACTCGTTTTACTCGTTTTACTCGTTTTACTCGTTTTACTCGATTTACTCGTTTTACTAGTTTTACTCGTTTTACTCGATTTACTCGTTTTACTAGTTTTACTCGTTTTACTCGTTTTACTCGTTTTACTCGTTTTACTCGATTTACTCGTTTTACTCGTTTTACTCGTTTTACTCGTTTTACTCGTTTTACTCGTTTTGCTCGTTTTACTCGTTTTGCTCGTTTTACTCGTTTTACTCGTTTTACTCGTTTTACTAGTTTTGCACGTTGTACTCGTTTTACTCGTTTTACTCGTTTTACTCGATTTACTCGTTTTACTCGTTTTACTCGTTTTACTCGTTTTACTAGTTTTACTCGTTTTACTCGTTTTACTCGTTTTACCCGTTTTACTCGTTTTACTCGTTTTACTCGTTTTACTCGTTTTACTCGTTTTACTCGTTTTGCTCGTTTTACTCGTTTTACTCGTTTACTCGTTTTACTCGTTTTACTCGTTTTACTCGTTTTACTCGTTTTACTCGATTTACTCGTTTTACTCGTTTTACTCGTTTTACTAGTTTTGCTCGTTTTACTCGTTTTACTCGTTTTACTCGTTTTACTCGATTTACTCGTTTTACTCGTTTTACTCGTTTTACTCGTTTTACTAGTTTTACTCGTTTTACTCGTTTACTCGTTTACTCGTTTTACTCGTTTTACTCGTTTTACTCGTTTTACTCGTTTTACTCGTTTTACTCGTTTTACTCGTTTTACTCGTTTTACTCGTTTTACTCGTTTTACTCGTTTTACTCGTTTTACTCGTTTTACTCGTTTTGCTCGTTTTAATCGTTTTACTCGTTTTACTCGTTTTACTCGTTTTACTCGTTTTACTCGTTTTAATAGTTTTACTAGTTTTACTAGTTTTACTCGTTTTACTCGTTTTACTCGTTTTACTCGTTTTACTCGTTTTACTCGTTTTACTCGTTTTACTCGTTTTACTCGTTTTACTCGTTTTACTCGTTTTACTCGATTTACTCGTTTTACTCGTTTTACTCGTTTTACTCGTTTTACTCGTTTTACTAGTTTTGCTCGTTTTACTCGTTTTACTCGTTTTACTCGTTTTACTCGATTTACTCGTTTTACTCGTTTTACTCGTTTTACTCGTTTTACTAGTTTTACTCGTTTTACTCGTTTACTCGTTTTACTCGTTTTACTCGTTTTACTCGTTTTACTCGTTTTACTCGTTTTGCTCGTTTTACTCGTTTTACTCGTTTTACTCGTTTTACTCGTTTTACTCGTTTTACTCGTTTTACTAGTTTTACTCGTTTTACTCGTTTTACTCGTTTTACTCGTTTTAAGCGTTTCACTCGTTTTACTCGTTTTAATCGTTTCACTCGTTTTACTCGTTTTACTCGTTTTACTCGTTTTACTAGTTTTACTCGTTTTACTCGTTTTACTCGTTTTACTCGATTTACTCGATTTACTCGTTTTACTCGTTTTACTCGTTTTGCTCGTTTTACTCGTTTTACTCGTTTTACTCGTTTTACTCGTTTTACTCGATTTACTCGTTTTACTCGTTTTACTAGTTTTACTCGTTTTACTCGTTTTACTCGTTTTACTCGATTTACTCGATTTACTCGTTTTACTCGTTTTACTCGTTTTACTCGTTTTACTCGTTTTACTCGTTTTACTCGTTTTACTCGTTTTACTCGTTTTACTCGATTTACTCGTTTTACTCGTTTTACTCGTTTTACTCGTTTAACTCGTTTTACTCGTTTTACTCGTTTTACTCGTTTTACCCGTTTTACTCGATTTACTCGTTTTACTCGTTTTACTCGTTTTACTCGTTTTACTCGTTTTACTCGTTTTACTCGTTTTACTCGTTTTACTAGTTTTACTCGTTTTACTCGTTTTACTCGTTTTACTCGTTTTACTCGTTATACTCGTTTTACTCGATTTACACTTTTTACTCGTTTTACTCGTTTTTCTCGTTTTACTCGTTTTGCTCGTTTTACTCGTTTTACTCGTTTTACTCGATTTACTCGATTTACTCGTTTTACTCGTTTTACTCGTTTTACTCGTTTTACTAGTTTTACTCGTTTTACTCGTTTTACTCGTTTTACTCGTTTTGCTCGTTTTACTCGTTTTACTCGTTTTACTCGTTTTACTCGTTTTACTCGATTTACTCGTTTTACTCGTTTTACTCGTTTTACTAGTTTTACTCGTTTTACTCGTTTTACTCGTTTTACTAGTTTTACTCGTTTTACTCGATTTACTCGTTTTACTCGATTTACTCGTTTTACTCGTTTTACTCGTTTTGCTCGTTTTACTCGTTTTACTCGTTTTACTCGTTTTACTCGTTTTACTCGTTTTACTAGTTTTGCTCGTTTTAATAGTTTTACTAGTTTTACTCGTTTTACTCGTTTTACTCGTTTTACTCGTTTTACTCGTTTTACTCGTTTTACTCGTTTTACTCGTTTTACTCGTTTTACTCGTTTTACCCGTTTTACTCGTTTTACTCGTTTTACTCGTTTTACTCGTTTTACTCGTTTTGCTCGTTTTACTCGTTTTACTCGTTTTACTCGTTTTACTCGTTTTACTCGTTTTACTCGTTTTACTCGTTTTACTCGTTTTACTCGTTTTACTCGATTTACTCGTTTTACTAGTTTTACTCGTTTTACTCGTTTTACTCGTTTTACTCGATTTACTCGTTTTACTCGTTTTACTCGTTTTACTCGTTTTACTCGTTTTGCTCGTTTTACTCGTTTGGCTCGTTTTACTCGTTTTACTCGTTTTACTCGTTTTACTAGTTTTGCACGTTGTACTCGTTTTACTCGTTTTACTCGTTTTACTCGTTTTACTCGTTTTACTCGTTTTACTAGTTTTACTCGTTTTACTCGTTTTACTCGTTTTACTCGTTTTACTCGTTTTACTCGTTTTACTCGTTTTAATCGTTTCACTCGTTTTAATCGTTTCACTCGTTTTACTCGTTTTACTCGTTTTACTCGTTTTACTCGTTTTACTCGTTTTACTCGTTTTGCTCGTTTTACACGTTTTACTCGTTTTACTAGTTTTGCTCGTTTTACTCGTTTTACTCGTTTTACTCGTTTTACTAGTTTTGCTCGTTTTACTCGTTTTACTCGTTTAACTCGTTTTACTCGTTTTACTCGTTTTACTCGTTTTACCCGTTTTACTCGTTCTACTCGTTTTACTCGTTTTACTCGTTTTACTCGTTTTACTCGTTTTACTCGTTTTACTCGTTTTACTCGTTTTGCTCGTTTTACTCGTTTTACTCGTTTTACTCGTTTTACTCGTTTTACTCGTTTTACCCGTTTTACTCGTTTTGCTCGTTTTACTCGTTTTACTCGTTTTACTCGTTTTACTCGTTTTACTCGTTTTACTCGTTTTACTCGTTTTACTCGTTTTACTCGTTTTACTAGTTTTACTAGTTTTACTCGTTTTACTCGTTTTACTCGTTTTACTCGTTTTACTCGTTATACTCTTTTTACTCGTTTTACTCGTTTTACTCGTTTTACTCGTTTTACTCGTTTTACTCGTTTTACTCGTTTTACTCGTTTTACTCGTTTTACTCGTTTTGCTCGTTTTGCTCGTTTTACTCGTTTTACTCGTTTTACTCGTTTTACTCGTTTTACTCGTTTTACTCGTTTTACTCGTTTTACTCGTTTTACTCGTTTTGCTCGTTTTACACGTTTCACTCGTTTTACTCGTTTTACTCGTTTTACTCGTTTTACTAGTTTTACTCGTTTTACTCGTTTTACTCGATTTACTCGTTTTACTCGTTTTACTCGTTTTGCTCGTTTTACTCGTTTTACTCGTTTTACTCGTTTTACTCGATTTACTCGTTTTACTCGTTTTACTCGTTTTACTAGTTTTACTAGTTTTACTCGTTTTACTCGTTTTACTCGTTTTACTCGTTTTACTCGTTTTACTCGTTTTACTCGTTTTACTCGTTTTACTCGTTTTACTCGTTTTACTCGTTTTACTCGTTTTACTCGTTTTACTCGTTTTACTCGTTTTACTCGTTTTACTAGTTTTGCTCGTTTTACTCGTTTTACTCGTTTTGCTCGTTTTACTCGTTTTACTCGATTTACTCGTTTTACTCGTTTTACTCGTTTTACTCGTTTTACTCGTTTTACTCGTTTTAATAGTTTTACTAGTTTTACTAGTTTTACTCGTTTTACTCGTTTTACTCGTTTTACTCGTTTTACTCGATTTACTCGTTTTACTCGTTTTACTAGTTTTACTAGTTTTACTCGTTTTACTCGTTTTACTCGTTTTACTCGTTATACTCTTTTTACTCGTTTTACTCGTTTTACTCGTTTTACTCGTTTTACTCGTTTTACTCGTTTTACTCGTTTTACTCGTTTTACTCGTTTTACTCGTTTTACTCGTTTTACTCGTTTTGCTCGTTTTGCTCGTTTTACTCGTTTTACTCGTTTTACTCGTTTTACTCGTTTTACTAGTTTTACTAGTTTTACTCGTTTTACTCGATTTACTCGTTTTACTCGTTTTACTCGTTTTACTCGTTTTACTCGTTTTACTCGTTTTACTCGTTTTACTCGTTTTACTCGTTTTACTAGTTTTACTCGATTTACTCGTTTTACTCGTTTTACTCGTTTTGCTCGTTTTACTCGTTTTACTCGTTTTACTCGTTTTACTCGTTTTACTCGTTTTACTCGATTTACTCGTTTTACTCGTTTTACTAGTATTACTCGTTTTACTCGTTTTACTCGTTTTACTCGATGTACTCGATTTACTCGATTTACTCGTTTTACTCGTTTTACTCGTTTTACTCGTTTTACTCGTTTTACTCGTTTTACTCGTTTTACTCGTTTTACTCGTTTTACTCGTTTTACTCGTTTTACTCGTTTTACTCGTTTTACTCGTTTTACTCGTTTTACTCGTTTTACTCGTTTTACTCGTTTTACACGTTTTACTCGTTTTACTCGTTTTACTCGTTTTACTAGTTTTGCTCGTTTTACTCGTTTTACTCGTTTTACTCGTTTTACTAGTTTTGCTCGTTTTACTCGTTTTACTCGTTTTACTCGTTTTACTCGTTTAACTCGTTTTACTCGTTTTACCCGTTTTACTCGTTTTACCCGTTTTACTCGTTTTACTCGTTTTACTCGTTTTACTCGTTTTACTCGTTTTGCTCGTTTTACTCGTTTTACTCGTTTTACTCGTTTTACTCGTTTTACTCGTTTTACTCGATTTACTCGTTTTACTCGTTTTACTCGTTTTACTCGTTTTACTCGTTTTACTCGTTTTACTCGTTTTACTCGTTTTACTCGTTTTGCTCGTTTTACTCGTTTTGCTCGTTTCACTCGTTTTACTCGTTTTACTCGTTTTACTCGTTTTACTAGTTTTGCTCGTTGTACTCGTTTTACTCGTTTTACTCGTTTTACTCGTTTTACTCGATTTACTCGTTTTACTCGTTTTACTCGTTTTACTCGTTTTACTAGTTTTACTCGTTTTACTCGTTTTACTCGTTTTACTCGTTTTACTCGTTTTAATCGTTTCACTCGTTTTAATCGTTTCACTCGTTTTACTCGTTTTACTCGTTTTACTCGTTTTACTCGTTTTACTAGTTTTGCTCGTTTTACTCGTTTTACTCGTTTTACTAGTTTTACTCGTTTTACTCGTTTTACTCGTTTTACTCGTTTTACTAGTTTTTCTAGTTTTACTCGTTTTAATCGTTTCACTCGTTTTACTCGTTTTACTCGTTTTAATCGTTTTACCCGTTTTACTCGTTTTACTCGTTTTACTCGTTTTACTCGTTTTACTCGTTTTACTCGTTTTGCTCGTTTTACTAGTTTTGCTCGTTTTACTCGTTTTACTCGTTTTACTCGTTTTACTAGTTTTGCTCGTTTTACTCGTTTTACTCGTTTAACTCGTTTTACTCGTTTTACTCGTTTTACCCGTTTTACTCGTTTTACTCGTTTTACTCGTTTTACTCGTTTTACTCGTTTTACTCGTTTTACTCGTTTTACTAGTTTTACTCGTTTTACTCGTTTTTCTCGTTTTACTCGTTTTACTCGATTTACTCGTTTTACTCGTTTTACTCGTTTTACTAGTTTTACTCGTTTTACTCGTTTACTCGTTTTACTCGTTTTACTCGTTTTACTCGATTTACTCGTTTTACTCGTTTTACTCGTTTTACTCGTTTTACTCGTTTTACTCGATTTACTCGTTTTACTCGTTTTACTCGTTTTAATAGTTTTACTCGTATTACTCGTTTTACTCGTTTTACCCGTTTTACTCGTTTTACTCGTTTTACTCGTTTTACTCGTTTTACTCGTTTTACTCGTTTTACTCGTTTTACTCGTTTTACTCATTTTGCTCGTTTTACTCGTTTTGCTCGTTTTACTCGTTTTACTCGTTTTACTCGTTTTACTCGTTTTACTCGTTTTACTAGTTTTACTCGTTTTACTCGTTTTACTCGTTTTACTAGTTTTACTAGTTTTACTCGTTTTACTCGTTTTACTCGTTTTAATCGTTTCACTCGTTTTACTCGTTTTACTCGTTTTAATCGTTTCACTCGTTTTACTCGTTTTACTCGTTTTACTCGTTTTACTAGTTTTACTCGTTTTACTCGTTTTACTCGTTTTACTCGATTTACTCGATTTACTCGTTTTACTCGTTTTACTCGTTTTACTCGTTTTACTCGTTTTACTCGTTTTACTCGTTTTACTCATTTTACTCGTTTTACTCGTTTTACTCGTTTTACTCGTTTTACTAGTTTTACTAGTTTTACTAGTTTTACTAGTTTTACTAGTTTTACTAGTTTTACTAGTTTTACTCGTTTTACTCGTTTTAATCGTTTCACTCGTTTCACTCGTTTTACTCGTTTTACTCGTTTTACTCGTTTTACTCGATTTACTCGTTTTACTCGTTTTACTCGTTTTAATAGTTTTACTAGTTTTACTCGTTTTACTCGTATTACTCGTTTTACTCGTTTTACTCGTTTTACTCGTTTTACTCGTTTTACTCAATTTACTCGATTTACTCGTTTTACTCGTTTTACTCGTTTTACTCGTTTTACTCGTTTTACTCGTTTTGCTCGTTTTGCTCGTTTTACTCGTTTTACTCGTTTTACTCGTTTTACTCGTTTTACTCGTTTTACTCGTTTTACTCGTTTTACTAGTTTTGCTCGTTTTACTCGTTTTACTCGTTTTACTCGTTTTACTCGATTTACTCGTTTTACTCGTTTTACTCGTTTTACTCGTTTTACTAGTTTTACTCGTTTTACTCGTTTACTCGTTTTACTCGTTTTACTCGTTTTACTCGATTTACTCGTTTTACTCGTTTTACTCGTTTTACTCGTTTTACTCGTTTTACTCGTTTTACTCGATTTACTCGTTTTACTCGTTTTACTCGTTTTAATAGTTTTACTCGTATTACTCGTTTTACTCGTTTTACCCGTTTTACTCGTTTTACTCGTTTTACTCGTTTTACTCGTTTTACTCGTTTTACTCGTTTTACTCGTTTTACTCGTTTTACTCGTTTTACTCGTTTTACTCGATTTACTCGTTTTGCTCGTTTTACTCGTTTTGCTCGTTTTACTCGTTTTACTCGTTTTACTCGTTTTACTCGTTTTACTCGTTTTACTAGTTTTACTCGTTTTACTCGTTTTACTCGTTTTACTAGTTTTACTAGTTTTACTCGTTTTACTCGTTTTACTCGTTTTAATCGTTTCACTCGTTTTACTCGTTTTACTCGTTTTAATCGTTTCACTCGTTTTACTCGTTTTACTCGTTTTACTCGTTTTACTAGTTTTACTCGTTTTACTCGATTTACTCGATTTACTCGTTTTACTCGTTTTACTCGTTTTACTCGTTTTACTCGTTTTACTCGTTTTACTCGTTTTACTCGTTTTACTCGTTTTACTAGTTTTACTAGTTTTACTAGTTTTACTAGTTTTACTCATTTTGCTCGTTTTACTCGTTTTGCTCGTTTTACTCGTTTTACTCGTTTTACTCGTTTTACTCGTTTTACTCGTTTTACTAGTTTTACTCGTTTTACTCGTTTTACTCGTTTTACTAGTTTTACTAGTTTTACTCGTTTTACTCGTTTTACTCGTTTTAATCGTTTCACTCGTTTTACTCGTTTCACTCGTTTTACTCGTTTTACTCGTTTTACTCGTTTTACTCGTTTTACTCGTTTTACTAGTTTTACTCGTTTTACTCGTTTTACTCGTTTTACTCGTTTTACTCGATTTACTCGTTTTACTCGATTTACTCGTTTTACTCGTTTTACTAGTTTTGCTCGTTTTACTCGTTTTGCTCGTTTTACTCGTTTTACTCGTTTTACTCGTTTTACTCGTTTTACTCGTTTTACTCGTTTTACTCGTTTTACTCGTTTTACTCGTTTTACTCGTTTTACTCGTTTTACTCGTTTTACTAGTTTTACTAGTTTTACTAGTTTTACTAGTTTTACTAGTTTTACTAGTTTTACTAGTTTTACTCGTTTTACTCGTTTTAATCGTTTCACTCGTTTTACTCGTTTTACTAGTTTTGCTCGTTTTACTCGTTTTGCTGGTTTAACTCGTTTTACTCGTTTTACTCGTTTTACTAGTATTACTAGTTTTACTAGTTTTACTAGTTTTACTAGTTTTACTAGTTTTACTAGTTTTACTAGTTTTACACGTTTTACTCGTTTTAATCGTTTCACTCGTTTCACTCGTTTTCCTCCTTTTACTCGTTTTACTCGTTTTACTCGTTTTACTCGATTTACTCGTTTTACTCGTTTTACTCGTTTTACTCGTTTTAATAGTTTTACTCGTTTTACTCGTTTTACTCGTTTTACTCGTTTTACTCGTTTTACTCGTTTTACTCGTTTTACTCGTTTTACTCGTTTTACTCGTTTTACTCGTTTTACTCGTTTTACTCGTGTTACTCGTTTTACTCGTTTTACTCGTTTTACTCGTTTTACTCGTTTTACTCGTTTTACTCGTTTTACTCGTTTTACTCGTTTTACTCGTTTTACTCGTTTTACTCGTTTTACTCGTTTTACTCGTTTTACACGTTTTACTCGTTTTACTCGTTTTACTCGTTTTACTAGTTTTGCTCGTTTTACTCGTTTTACTCGTTTTACTCGTTTTACTAGTTTTGCTCGTTTTACTCGTTTTACTCGTTTTACTCGTTTTACTCGTTTAACTCGTTTTACTCGTTTTACCCGTTTTACTCGTTTTACCCGTTTTACTCGTTTTACTCGTTTTACTCGTTTTACTCGTTTTACTCGTTTTGCTCGTTTTACTCGTTTTACTCGTTTTACTCATTTTGCTCGTTTTACTCGTTTTGCTCGTTTTACTCGTTTTACTCGTTTTACTCGTTTTACTCGTTTTACTCGTTTTACTCGTTTTACTAGTTTTACTCGTTTTACTCGTTTTACTCGTTTTACTAGTTTTACTAGTTTTACTCGTTTTACTCGTTTTACTCGTTTTAATCGTTTCACTCGTTTTACTCGTTTTACTCGTTTTAATCGTTTCACTCGTTTTACTCGTTTTACTCGTTTTACTCGTTTTACTAGTTTTACTCGTTTTACTCGTTTTACTCGTTTTACTCGATTTACTCGTTTTACTAGTTTTACTCGTTTTACTCGTTTTACTAGTTTTGCTCGTTTTACTCGTTTTACTCGTTTTACTCGTTTTACTCGTTTTACTCGTTTTACTCGTTTTACTCGTTTTACTAGTTTTACTAGTTTTACTAGTTTTACTAGTTTTACTAGTTTTACTAGTTTTACTAGTTTTACTCGTTTTACTCGTTTTAATCGTTTCACTCGTTTCACTCGTTTTACTCGTTTTACTCGTTTTACTCGTTTTACTCGATTTACTCGTTTTACTCGTTTTACTCGTTTTAATAGTTTTACTAGTTTTACTCGTTTTACTCGTATTACTCGTTTTACTCGTTTTACTCGTTTTACTCGTTTTACTCGTTTTACTTGTTTTACTCAATTTACTCGATTTACTCGTTTTACTCGTTTTACTCGTTTTACTCGTTTTACTCGTTTTACTCGTTTTACTCGTTTTGCTCGTTTTGCTCGTTTTACTCGTTTTACTCGTTTTACTCGTTTTACTCGTTTTACTCGTTTTACTCGTTTTACTCGTTTTACTCGTTTTACTAATTTTGCTCGTTTTACTCGTTTTACTCGTTTTACTCGTTTTACTCGTTTTACTCGATTTACTCGTTTTACTCGTTTTACTCGTTTTACTCGTTTTACTCGTTTTACTCGTTTTACTCGTTTTACTCGTTTTACTCGTTTTACTCGTTTTACTCGTTTTACTCGTTTTACTCGTTTTACTCGTTTTACACGTTTTACTCGTTTTACTCGTTTTACTCGTTTTACTAGTTTTGCTCGTTTTACTCGTTTTACTCGTTTTACTCGTTTTACTAGTTTTGCTCGTTTTACTCGTTTTACTCGTTTTACTCGTTTTACTCGTTTAACTCGTTTTACTCGTTTTACCCGTTTTACTCGTTTTACCCGTTTTACTCGTTTTACTCGTTTTACTCGTTTTACTCGTTTTACTCGTTTTGCTCGTTTTACTCGTTTTACTCGTTTTACTCATTTTGCTCGTTTTACTCGTTTTGCTCGTTTTACTCGTTTTACTCGTTTTACTCGATTTACTCGATTTGCTCGTTTTACTCGTTTTACTCGTTTTACTCGTTTTACTCGTTTTACTCGTTTTACTCGTTTTACTAGTTTTACTAGTTTTACTAGTTTTACTAGTTTTACTAGTTTTACTAGTTTTACTCGTTTTACTCGTTTTAATCGTTTCACTCGTTTCACTCGTTTTACTCGTTTTACTCGTTTTACTCGTTTTACTCGTTTTACTCGATTTACTCGTTTTACTCGTTTTACTCGTTTTACTCGTTTTAATAGTTTTACTAGTTTTACTCGTTTTACTCGTATTACTCGTTTTACTCGTTTTACTCGTTTTACTCGTTTTACTCGTTTTACTCGTTTTACTCGATTTACTCGATTTACTCGTTTTACTCGTTTTACTCGTTTTACTCGTTTTACTCGTTTTACTCGTTTTACTCGTTTTACTCGTTTTACTCGTTTTACTCGTTTTACTCGTTTTACACGTTTTACTCGTTTTACTCGTTTTACTCGTTTTACTAGTTTTGCTCGTTTTACTCGTTTTACTCGTTTTACTCGTTTTACTAGTTTTGCTCGTTTTACTCGTTTTACTCGTTTTACTCGTTTTACTCGTTTAACTCGTTTTACTCGTTTTACCCGTTTTACTCGTTTTACCCGTTTTACTCGTTTTACTCGTTTTACTCGTTTTACTCGTTTTACTCGTTTTGCTCGTTTTACTCGTTTTACTCGTTTTACTCATTTTGCTCGTTTTACTCGTTTTGCTCGTTTTACTCGTTTTACTCGTTTTACTCGTTTTACTCGTTTTACTCGTTTTACTAGTTTTACTCGTTTTACTCGTTTTACTCGTTTTACTAGTTTTACTAGTTTTACTCGTTTTACTCGTTTTACTCGTTTTAATCGTTTCACTCGTTTTACTCGTTTTACTCGTTTTAATCGTTTCACTCGTTTTACTCGTTTTACTAGTTTTACTCGTTTTGCTCGTTTTGCTCGTTTTACTCGTTTTACTCGTTTTACTCGTTTTACTCGTTTTACTCGTTTTACTCGTTTTACTCGTTTTACTAGTTTTGCTCGTTTTACTCGTTTTACTCGTTTTACTCGTTTTACTCGATTTACTCGTTTTACTCGTTTTACTCGTTTTACTCGTTTTACTAGTTTTACTCGTTTTACTCGTTTACTCGTTTTACTCGTTTTACTCGTTTTACTCGATTTACTCGTTTTACTCGTTTTACTCGTTTTACTCGTTTTACTCGTTTTACTCGTTTTACTCGATTTACTCGTTTTACTCGTTTTACTCATTTTGCTCGTTTTACTCGTTTTGCTCGTTTTACTCGTTTTACTCGTTTTACTCGTTTTACTCGTTTTACTCGTTTTACTAGTTTTACTCGTTTTACTCGTTTTACTCGTTTTACTAGTTTTACTAGTTTTACTCGTTTTACTCGTTTTACTCGTTTTAATCGTTTCACTCGTTTTACTCGTTTTACTCGTTTTACTCATTTTGCTCGTTTTACTCGTTTTGCTCGTTTTACTCGTTTTACTCGTTTTACTCGTTTTACTCGTTTTACTCGTTTTACTAGTTTTACTCGTTTTACTCGTTTTACTCGTTTTACTAGTTTTACTAGTTTTACTCGTTTTACTCGTTTTACTCGTTTTAATCGTTTCACTCGTTTTACTCGTTTTACTCGTTTTAATCGTTTCACTCGTTTTACTCGTTTTACTCGTTTTACTCGTTTTACTAGTTTTACTCGTTTTACTCGTTTTACTCGTTTTACTCGATTTACTCGTTTTACTCGTTTTACTCGTTTTACTCGTTTTACTCGTTTTACTCGTTTTACTCGTTTTACTAGTTTTACTAGTTTTACTAGTTTTACTAGTTTTACTAGTTTTACTAGTTTTACTCGTTTTACTCGTTTTAATCGTTTCACTCGTTTCACTCGTTTTACTCGTTTTACTCGTTTTACTCGTTTTACTCGTTTTACTCGATTTACTCGTTTTACTCGTTTTACTCGTTTTACTCGTTTTAATAGTTTTACTAGTTTTACTCGTTTTACTCGTATTACTCGTTTTACTCGTTTTACTCGTTTTACTCGTTTTACTCGATTTACTCGATTTACTCGTTTTACTCGTTTTACTCGTTTTACTCGTTTTACTCGTTTTACTCGTTTTACTCGTTTTACTCGTTTTACTCGTTTTACTCGTTTTACTCGTTTTACTCGTTTTACTCGTTTAACTCGTTTTACTCGTTTTACTCGTTTTACTCGTTTTACTCGTTTTACTCGTTTTACTCGTTTAACTCGTTTTACTCGTTTTACTCGTTTTAATAGTTTTACTAGTTTTACTCGTTTTACTCGTTTTACTCGTTTTACTAGTTTTGCTCGTTTTACTCGTTTTGCTCGTTTAACTCGTTTTACTCGTTTTACTCGTTTTACTAGTTTTACTAGTTTTACTAGTTTTACTAGTTTTACTAGTTTTACTAGTTTTACTAGTTTTACTAGTTTTACTCGTTTTACTCGTTTTAATCGTTTCACTCGTTTCACTCGTTTTCCTCCTTTTATTCGTTTTACTCGTTTTACTCGTTTTACTCGATTTACTCGTTTTACTCGTTTTACTCGTTTTACTCGTTTTAATAGTTTTACTCGTTTTACTCGTTTTACTCGTTTTACTCGTTTTACTCGTTTTACTCGTTTTACTCGTTTTACTCGTTTTACTCGTTTTACTCGTTTTACTCGTTTTACTCGTTTTACTCGTTTTACTCGTTTTACTCGTTTTACTCGTTTTACTCGTTTTACTCGTTTTACTCGTTTTACTCGTTTTACTCGTTTTACTCGTTTTACTCGTTTAACTCGTTTTACTCGTTTTACCCGTTTTACTAGTTTTGCTCGTTGTACTCGTTTTACTCGTTTTACTCGTTTTACTCGTTTTACTCGATTTACTCGTTTTACTCGTTTTACTCGTTTTACTCGTTTTACTAGTTTTACTCGTTTTACTCGTTTTACTCGTTTTACTCGTTTTACTCGTTTTAATCGTTTCACTCGTTTTAATCGTTTCACTCGTTTTACTCGTTTTACTCGTTTTGCTCGTTTTACTCGTTTTACTCGTTTTACTCGTTTTACTAGTTTTACTCGTTTTACTCGTTTTACTCGTTTTACTCGTTTTACTCGTTTTACTAGTTTTACTCGTTTTACTCGTTTTACTCGTTTTACTAGTTTTACTAGTTTTACTCGTTTTACTCGTTTTACTCGTTTTACTCGTTTTACTCGTTTTACTCGTTTTAATCGTTTCACTCGTTTTACTCGTTTTACTCGTTTTACTCGTTTTAATCGTTTCACTCGTTTTACTCGTTTTACTCGTTTTACTCGTTTTACTAGTTTTACTCGGTTTACTCGTTTTACTCGTTTTACTCGTTTTACTCGATTTACTCGTTTTACTCGTTTTACTCGTTTTGCTCGTTTTACTCGTTTTACTCGTTTTACTCGTTTTACTCGTTTTACTCGATTTACTCGTTTTACTCGTTTTACTCGTTTTACTCGTTTTACTCGTTTTACTCGTTTTACTCGTTTTACTCGTTTTACTCGTTTTACTAGTTTTACTAGTTTTACTAGTTTTACTCGTTTTACTCGTTTTACTCGTTTTACTCGTTTTGCTCGTTTTACTCGTTTTGCTCGTTTTACTCGTTTTACTCGTTTTACTCGTTTTACTAGTTTTGCACGTTGTACTCGTTTTACTCGTGTTACTCGTTTTACTCGATTTACTCGTTTTACTCGTTTTACTCGTTTTACTAGTTTACTCGTTTTACTCGTTTTACTCGTTTTAATCGTTTCACTCGTTTTACTCGTTTTACTCGTTTTACTCGTTTTACTCGTTTTACTCGTTTTACTCGTTTTGCTCGTTTTACTCGTTTTACTCGTTTTACTCGTTTTACTCGTTTTACTCGTTTTACTCGTTTTACTCGTTTTACTCGTTTTACCCGTTTTACTCGTTTTACTCGTTTTACTCGTTTTACTCGTTTTACTCGTTTTACTCGTTTTACTCGTTTTACACGTTTTACTCGTTTTACTCGTTTTACTCGTTTTACTAGTTTTTCTAGTTTTACTCGTTTTTCTCGTTTTTCTCGTTTTACCCGTTTTACTCGTTTTACTCGTTTTACTCGTTTTACTAGTTTTGCTCGTTTTACTCGTTTTACTCGTTTAACTCGTTTTACTCGTTTTACTCGTTTTACTCGTTTTACCCGTTTTACTCGTTTTACTCGTTTTACTCGTTTTACTCGTTTTACTCGTTTTACTCGTTTTACTCGTTTTACTCGTTTTACTCGTTTTACTCGTTTTACTCGTTTTGCTCGTTTTACTAGTTTTACTCGTTTTACTCGTTTTACTCGTTTTACTAGTTTTACTAGTTTTACTCGTTTTACTCGTTTTCCTCGTTTTACTCGTTTTAATCGTTTCACTCGTTTTACTCGTTTTACTCGTTTTAATCGTTTCACTCGTTTTACTCGTTTTACTCGTTTTACTCGTTTTACTAATTTTACTCGTTTTACTCGTTTTACTCGTTTTACTCGATTTACTCGTTTTACTCGTTTTTACTCGTTTTGCTCGTTTTACTCGTTTTACTCGTTTTACTCGTTTTACTCGTTTTACTCGATTTACTCGTTTTACTCGTTTTACTCGTTTTACTCGTTTTACTCGTTTTACTCGTTTTACTCGTTTTACTCGTTTTACTCGTTTTACTCGTTTTACTCGTTTTACTCGTTTTACTCGTTTTACTAGTTTTACTAGTTTTACTAGTTTTACTAGTTTTACTCGTTTTACTCGTTTTAATCGTTTCACTCGTTTCACTCGTTTTACTCGTTTTACTCGTTTTACTCGATTTACTCGTTTTACTCGTTTTACTCGTTTTACTCGTTTTACTCGTTTTACTCGTTTTACTCGTTTTACTCGTTTTACTCGTTTTACTCGTTTTACAGGTTTTACTCGTTTTACTCGTTTTACTCGTTTTAATAGTTTTACTAGTTTTACTCGTTTTACTCGTTTTACTCGTTTTACTCGTTTTATTCGTTTTACTCGTTTTACTCGTTTTACTCGTTTTACTCGTTTTACCCGTTTTACTCGTTTTACTCGTTTTACTCGTTTTACTCGTTTTACTCGTTTTGCTCGTTTTACTCGTTTTACTCGTTTTACTCGTTTTACTCGTTTTACTCGTTTTACTCGTTTTACTCGTTTTACTCGTTTTACTCGTTTTACTCGTTTTACTCGTTTTACTCGTTTTACTCGTTTTACTCGTTTTACTCGATTTACTCGTTTTACTAGTTTTACTCGTTTTACTCGTTTTACTCGTTTTACTCGATTTACTCGTTTTACTCGTTTTACTCGTTTTACTCGTTTTACTCGTTTTGCTCGTTTTACTCGTTTTGCTCGTTTTACTCGTTTTACTCGTTTTACTCGTTTTATTAGTTTTGCACGTTGTACTCGTTTTACTCGTTTTACTCGTTTTACTCGTTTTACTCGTTTTACTCGTTTTACTCGTTTTACTCGTTATACTCTTTTTACTAGTTTTACTCGTTTTACTCGTTTTACTCGTTTTAAGCGTTTCACTCGTTTTACTCGTTTTAATCGTTTTACTCGTTTTACTCGTTTTACTCGTTTTACTCGTTTTACTAGTTTTACTCGTTTTACTCGTTTTACTCGTTTTACTCGTTTTACTCGTTTTACTCGTTTTACTCGTTTTGCTCGAATTACTCGTTTTACTCGTTTTACTCGTTTTACTCGTTTTACTCGTTTTACTCGTTTTACTCGATTTACTCGTTTTACTAGTTTTACTCGTTTTACTCGTTTTACTCGTTTTACTCGATTTACTCGTTTTACTCGTTTTACTCGTTTTACTCGTTTTACTCGTTTTGCTCGTTTTACTCGTTTTGCTCGTTTTACTCGTTTTACTCGTTTTACTCGTTTTACTAGTTTTGCACGTTGTACTCGTTTTACTCGTTTTACTCGTTTTACTCGATTTACTCGTTTTACTCGTTTTACTCGTTTTACTCGTTTTACTAGTTTTACTCGTTTTACTCGTTTTACTCGTTTTACTCGTTTTACTCGTTTTAATCGTTTCACTCGTTTTAATCGTTTCACTCGTTTTACTCGTTTTACTCGTTTTACTCGTTTTACTCGTTTTACTCGTTTTACTCGTTTTACTCGTTTTACTCGTTTTACTCGTTTTACTCGTTTTACTCGTTTTACTAATTTTACTAGTTTTACCAGTTTTACTAGTTTTACTCGTTTTACTCGTTTTAATCGTTTCACTCGTTTCACTCGTTTTACTCGTTTTACTCGTTTTACTCGATTTACTCGTTTTACTCGTTTTACTCGTTTTACTCGTTTTACTCGTTTTACTCGTTTTACTCGTTTTACTCGTTTTACTCGTTTTACTCGTTTTACAGGTTTTACTCGTTTTACTCGTTTTACTCGTTTTAATAGTTTTACTAGTTTTACTCGTTTTACTCGTTTTACTCGTTTTACTCGTTTTATTCGTTTTACTCGTTTTACTCGTTTTACTCGTTTTACTCGTTTTACCCGTTTTACTCGTTTTACTCGTTTTACTCGTTTTACTCGTTTTGCTCGTTTTGCTCGTTTTACTCGTTTTACTCGTTTTACTCGTTTTACTCGTTTTACTCGTTTTACTCGTTTTACTCGTTTTACTCGTTTTACTCGTTTTACTCGTTTTACTCGTTTTACTCGTTTTACTCGATTTACTCGTTTTACTAGTTTTACTCGTTTTACTCGTTTTACTCGTTTTACTCGATTTACTCGTTTTACTCGTTTTACTCGTTTTACTCGTTTTACTCGTTTTACTCGTTTTGCTCGTTTTACTCGTTTTGCTCGTTTTACTCGTTTTACTCGTTTTACTCGTTTTACTAGTTTTGCACGTTGTACTCGTTTTACTCGTTTTACTCGTTTTACTCGATTTACTCGTTTTACTCGTTTTACTCGTTTTACTCGTTTTACTAGTTTTACTCGTTTTACTCGTTTTACTCGTTTTACTCGTTTTACTCGTTTTACTCGTTTTAATCGTTTCACTCGTTATAATCGTTTCACTCGTTTTACTCGTTTTACTCGTTTTACTCGTTTTACTCGTTTTACTCGTTTTACTCGTTTTGCTCGTTTTACACGTTTTACTCGTTTTACTAGTTTTGCTCGTTTTACTCGTTTTACTCGTTTTACTAGTTTTGCTCGTTTTACTCGTTTTACTCGTTTAACTCGTTTTACTCGTTTTACTCGTTTTACCCGTTTTACTCGTTTTACTCGTTTTACTCGTTTTACTCGTTTTACTCGTTTTACTCGTTTTACTCGTTTTACTCGTTTTACCCGTTTTGCTCGTTTTACTCGTTTTACTCGTTTTACTCGTTTTACTCGTTTTACTCGTTTTACTCGTTTTACTCGTTTTACTCGTTTTACTCGTTTTACTCGTTTTACTCGTTTTACTCGTTTTACTCGTTTTACTCGATTTACTCGTTTTACTCGTTTTACTCGTTTTACTCGTTTTACTCGTTTTACTAGTTTTGCTCGTTTTACTCGTTTTACTCGTCTTACTCGTTTTACTCGATTTACTCGTTTTACTCGTTTTACTCGTTTTACTCGTTTTACTAGTTTTACTCGTTTTACTCGTTTACTCGTTTTACTCGTTTTACTCGTTTTACTCGTTTTACTCGTTTTACTCGTTTTACTCGTTTTACTCGTTTTACTCGTTTTACTCGTTTTACTCGTTTTGCTCGTTTTACTCGTTTTACTCGTTTTACTCGTTTTACTCGTTTTACTCGTTTTACTCGTTTTACTCGTTTTACTAGTTTTACTCGTTTTACTCGTTTTTACTCGTTTTACTCGTTTTACTCGTTTTACTCGTTTTACTCGTTTTACTCGTTTTACTCGTTTTACTCGTTTTACTCGTTTTACTCGTTTTACTCGTTTTACTCGTTTTACTCGTTTTACTCGTTTTACTCGTTTTACTCGTTTTACTCGTTTTTACTCGTTTTACTCGTTTTTACTCGTTTTACTCGTTTTACTCGTTTTACTCGTTTTACTCGTTTTACTCGTTTTACTCGTTTTACTCGTTTTACTCGTTTTACTCGTTTTTACTCGTTTTACTCGTTTTTACTCGTTTTACTCGTTTTACTCGTTTTACTCGTTTTACTCGTTTTACTCGTTTTACTCGTTTTACTCGTTTTACTCGTTTTACTCGTTTTACTCGTTTTTACTCGTTTTACTCGTTTTTACTCGTTTTACTCGTTTTACTCGTTTTACTCGTTTTACTAGTTTTACTAGTTTTACTAGTTTTACTAGTTTTACTCGTTTTACTCGTTTTAATCGTTTCACTCGTTTCACTCGTTTTACTCGTTTTACTCGTTTTACTCGATTTACTCGTTTTACTCGTTTTACTCGTTTTACTCGTTTTACTCGTTTTACTCGTTTTACTCGTTTTACTCGTTTTACTCGTTTTACTCGTTTTACAGGTTTTACTCGTTTTACTCGTTTTACTCGTTTTAATAGTTTTACTAGTTTTACTCGTTTTACTCGTTTTACTCGTTTTACTCGTTTTATTCGTTTTACTCGTTTTACTCGTTTTACTCGTTTTACTCGTTTTACCCGTTTTACTCGTTTTACTCGTTTTACTCGTTTTACTCGTTTTGCTCGTTTTGCTCGTTTTACTCGTTTTACTCGTTTTACTCGTTTTACTCGTTTTACTCGTTTTACTCGTTTTACTCGTTTTACTCGTTTTACTCGTTTTACTCGTTTTACTCGTTTTACTCGATTTACTCGTTTTACTAGTTTTACTCGTTTTACTCGTTTTACTCGTTTTACTCGATTTACTCGTTTTACTCGTTTTACTCGTTTTACTCGTTTTACTCGTTTTACTCGTTTTGCTCGTTTTACTCGTTTTACTCGTTTTACTAGTTTTGCTCGTTTTACTCGTTTTACTCGTTTAACTCGTTTTACTCGTTTTACTCGTTTTACCCGTTTTACTCGTTTTACTCGTTTTACTCGTTTTACTCGTTTTACTCGTTTTACTCGTTTTACTCGTTTTGCTCGTTTTACTCGTTTTGCTCGTTTTACTCGTTTTACTCGTTTTACTCGTTTTACTCGTTTTACTCGTTTTACTCGTTTTACTCGTTTTACTCGTTTTACTCGTTTTACTCGTTTTACTCGTTTTACTCGT
>NW_027486516.1:0-22190 GCF_050908995.1 Andrena cerasifolii | reverse complement strand
CAACGAACCAACGAACCAACGAAACAACGAACCAACGAACCAACGAACCAACGAACCAACGAAACAACGAACCAACGAACCAACGAACCAACCAAACGAACAAACGAAAAACGAACAAACGAACAAACGAACAAACGAACAAACGAACAAACGAACAAACGAACAAACGAACAAACGAACAAACGAACAAACGAACAAACGAACAAACGAACAAACGAACAAACGAACAAACGAACAAACGAACAAACGAACAAACGAACAAACGAACAAACGAACAAACGAACAAACGAACAAACGAACAAACGAACAAACGAACAAACGAACAAACGAACAAACGAACAAACGAACAAACGAACAAACGAACAAACGAACAAACGAACAAACGAACAAACGAACAAACGAACAAACGAACAAACGAACAAACGAACAAACGAACAAACGAACAAACAAACGAACAAACGAACAAACGAACAAACGAACAAACGAACAAACGAACAAACGAACAAACGAACAAACGAACAAACGAACAAACGAACAAACGAACAAACGAACAAACGAACAAACGAACAAACGAACAAACGAACAAACGAACAAACGAACAAACGAACAAACGAACAAACGAACAAACGAACAAACGAACAAACGAACAAACGAACAAACGAACAAACGAACAAACGAACAAACGAACAAACGAACAAACGAACAAACGAACAAACGAACAAACGAACAAACGAACAAACGAACAAACGAACAAACGAACAAACGAACAAACGAACAAACGAACAAACGAACAAACGAACAAACGAACAAACGAACAAACGAACAAACGAACAAACGAACAAACGAACAAACGAACAAACGAACAAACGAACAAACGAACAAACGAACAAACGAACAAACGAACAAACGAACAAACGAACAAACGAACACAAACGAACAAACGATCAAACGAACAAACGAACAAACGAACAAACGAACAAACGAACAAACGAACAATCGAACAAAGAGACAAAGAAACAAAGAAACAAAGAATCAAACGAACCAACGAACCAACGAACCAACGAACCAACGAACCAACGAACCAACGAACCAACGAACCAACGAACAAACGAACCAACGAACCAACGAACAAACGAACAAACGAACAAACGAACAAACGAACAAGGAGACAAAGAAACAAAGAAACAAAGAAACAAAGAAACAAAGAACCAACGAACCAACGAACCAACGAACCAACGAACCAACGAACCAACGAACCAACGAACCAACGAATCCACGAACAAACGAACAAACGAACAAAGAGACAAAGAAACAAAGAAACAAAGAGACAAAGAAACAAAGAAACAAAGAAACAAAGAAACAAAGAATCAAAGAATCAAAGAATCAAACGAACCAACGAACCAACGAACCAACGAACCAACGAACCAACGAACCAACGAACCAACGAACCAACGAACCTACGAACCAACGAACCAACGAACCAACGAACCAACGAACCAACGAACAAACGAACAAACGAACAAACGAACAAACGAACAAACGAACAAACGAACAAACGAACAAACGAACAAACGAACAAACGAACAAACGAACAAACGAACAAACGAACAAACGAACAAACGAACAAACGAACAAACGAACAAACGAACAAACGAACAAACGAACAAACGAACAAACGAACAAACGAACAAACGAACAAACGAACAAACGAACAAACGAACAAACGAACAAACGAACAAACGAACAAACGAACAAACGAACAAACGAACAAACGAACAAACGAACAAACGAACAAACGAACAAACGAACAAACGAACAAACGAACAAACGAACAAACGAACAAACGAACAAACGAACAAACGAACAAACGAACAAACGAACAAACGAACAAACGAACAAACGAACAAACGAACAAACGAACAAACGAACAAACGAACAAACGAACAAACGAACAAACGAACAAACGAACAAACGAACAAACGAACAAACGAACAAACGAACAAACGAACAAACGAACAAACGAACAAACGAACAACGAACCAACGAACAAACGAACAAACGAACAAACGAACAAACGAACAAACGAACAAACGAACAAACGAACAAACGAACAAACGAACAAACGAACAAACGAACAAACGAACAAACGAACAAACGAACAAACGAGCAAACGAGCAAACGAGCAAACGAGCAAACGAACAAACGAACAAACGAACAAACGAACAAACGAACAAACGAACAAACGAACAAACGAACAAACGAACAAACGAACAAACGAACAAACGAACAAACGAACAAACGAACAAACGAACAAACGAACAAACGAACAAACGAACAAACGAACAAACGAACAAACGAACAAACGAACAAACGAACAAACGAACAAACGAACAAACGAACAAACGAACAAACGAACAAACGAACAAACGAACAAACGAACAAACGAACAAACGAACAAACGAACAAACGAACAAACGAACAAACGAACAAACGAACAAACGAACAAACGAACAAACGAACAAACGAACAAACGAACAAACGAACAAACGAACAAACGAACAAACGAACAAACGAACAAACGAACAAACGAACAAACGAACAAACGAACAAACGAACAAACGAACAAACGAACAAACGAACAAACGAACAAACGAACAAACGAACAAACGAACAAACGAACAAACGAACAAACGAACAAACGAACAAACGAACAAACGAACAAACGAACAAACGAACAAACGAACAAACGAACAAACGAACAAACGAACAAACGAACAAACGAACAAACGAACAAACGAACAAACGAACAAACGAACAAACGAACAAACGAACAAACGAACAAACGAACAAACGAACAAACGAACAAACGAACAAACGAGCAAACGAGCAAACGAGCAAACGAGCAAACGAACAAACGAACAAACGAACAAACGAACAAACGAACAAACGAACAAACGAACAAACGAACAAACGAACAAACGAACAAACGAACAAACGAACAAACGAACAAACGAACAAACGAACAAACGAACAAACGAACAAACGAACAAACGAACAAACGAACAAACGAACAAACGAACAAACGAACAAACGAACAAACGAACAAACGAACAAACGAACAAACGAACAAACGAACAAACGAACAAACGAACAAACGAACAAACGAACAAACGAACAAACGAACAAACGAACAAACGAACAAACGAACAAACGAACAAACGAACAAACGAACAAACGAACAAACGAACAAACGAACAAACGAACAAACGAACAAACGAACAAACGAACAAACGAACAAACGAACAAACGAACAAACGAACAAACGAACAAACGAACAAACGAACAAACGAACAAACGAACAAACGAACAAACGAACAAACGAACAAACGAACAAACGAACAAACGAACAAACGAACAAACGAACAAACGAACAAACGAACAAACGAACAAACGAACAAACGAACAAACGAACAAACGAACAAACGAACAAACGAACAAACGAACAAACGAACAAACGAACAAACGAACAAACGAACAAACGAACAAACGAACAAACGAACAAACGAACAAACGAACAAACGAACAAACGAACAAACGAACAAACGAACAAACGAACAAACGAACAAACGAACAAACGATCAAACGAACAAACGAACAAACGAACAAACGAACAAACGAACAAACGAACAATCGAACAAAGAGACAAAGAAACAAAGAATCAAACGAACCAACGAACCAACGAACCAACGAACCAACGAACCAACGAACCAACGAACCAACGAACCAACGAACCAACGAACAAACGAACCAACGAACCAACGAACAAACGAACAAACGAACAAGGAGACAAAGAAACAAAGAAACAAAGAAACAAAGAAACAAAGAACCAACGAACCAACGAACCAACGAACCAACGAACCAACGAACCAACGAACCAACGAACCAACGAATCCACGAACAAACGAACAAACGAACCAACGAACCAACGAACCAACGAACCAAAGAACCAACGAACAATCGAACCAACGAACCAACGAACCAACGAACCAACGAACCAACGAACCAACGAACCAACGAACCAACGAACCAACGAACCAACGAACCAACGAACCAACGAACCAACGAACCAACGAACCAACGAACCAACGAACCAACGAACCAACGAACCAACGAAACAACGAACCAACGAACCAACGAACCAACGAACCAACGAACCAACGAAACAACGATCCAACGATCCAACGAACCAACGAACAAACGAACAAACGAACAAACGAACAAACGAACAAACGAACAAACGAACAAACGAACAAACGAACAAACGAACAAACGAACAACCGAACAAACGAACAAACGAACAAACGAACAAACGAACAAACGAACAAACGAACAAACGAACAAACGAACAAACGAACACTCAAACAAAGAGACAAAGAAACAAAGAAACAAAGAATCAAACGAACCAACGAACCAACGAACCAACGAACCAACGAACCAACGAACCAACGAACCAACGAACCAACGAACCAACGAACCAACGAACCAACGAACCAACGAACCAACGAACCAACGAACCAACGAACCAACGAACCAACGAACCAACGAACCAACGAACCAAAGAACCAACGAACAATCGAACCAACGAACCAACGAACCAACGAACCAACGAACCAACGAACCAACGAACCAACGAACCAACGAACCAACGAACCAACGAACCAACGAACCAACGAACCAACGAACCAACGAAACAACGAAACAACGAACCAACGAACCAACGAACCAACGAACCAACGAACCAACGAACAAACGAACAAACGAACAAACGAACAAACGAACAAACGAAAAAACGAACAAACGAACAAACGAACAAACGAACAAACGAACAAACGAACAAACGAACAAACGAACAAACGAACAAACGAACAAACGAACAAACGAACCAACGAACCAACGAACCAACGAACCAACGAACCAACGAACCAACGAACCAACGAACCAACGAACCAACGAACCAACGAACCAACGAAACAACGAACCAACGAACCAACGAACCAACGAACCAACGAAACAACGAACCAGCGAACCAACGAACCAACGAACCAACGAACCAACGAACCAACGAACCAACGAACCAACGAACCAAAGAACCAACGAACAATCGAACCAACGAACCAACGAACCAACGAACCAACGAACCAACGAACCAACGAACCAACGAACCAACGAACCAACGAACCAACGAACCAACGAACCAACGAACCAACGAAACAACGAACCAACGAACCAACGAACCAACGAACCAACGAAACAACGAACCAACGAACCAACGAACCAACGAACCAACGAACCAACGAAACAACGAACCAACGAACCAACGAACCAACGAACCAACGAACCAACGAAACAACGAACCAACGAACCAACGAACCAACGCACCAACGATTCCACGAACAAACGGACAAACGAACAAACGAACAAACGAACAAACGAACAAACGAACAAACGAACCAACGAAACAACGAACCAACGATCCAACGAACAAACGAACAAACGAACAAACGAACAAACGAACAAACGAACAAACGAACAAACGAACAAACGAACAAACGAACAAACGAACAAACGAGCAAACGAGCAAACGAACAAACGAACAAACGAACAAACGAACAAACGAACAAACGAACAAACGAACAAACGAACAAACGAACAAACGAACAAACGAACAAACGAACAAACGAACAAACGAACAAACGAACAAACGAACAAACGAACAACGAACAAACGAACAAACGAACAAACGAACAAACGAACAAACGAACAAACGAACAAACGAACAAACGAACAAACGAACAAACGAACAAACGAACAAACGAACAAACGAACAAACGAACAAACGAACAAACGAACAAACGAACAAACGAACAAACGAACAAACGAACAAACGAACAAACGAACAAACGAACAAACGAACAAACGAACAAACGAACAAACGAACAAACGAACAAACGAACAAACGAACAAACGAACAAACGAACAAACGAACAAACGAACAAACGAACAAACGAACAAACGAACAAACGAACAAACGAACAAACGAACAAACGAACAAACGAACAAACGAACAAACGAACAAACGAACAAACGAACAAACGAACAAACGAACAAACGAACAAACGAACAAACGAACAAACGAACAAACGAACAAACGAACAAACGAACAAACGAACAAACGAACAAACGAACAAACGAACAAACGAACAAACGAACAAACGAACAAACGAACAAACGAACAAACGAACAAACGAACAAACGAACAAACGAACAAACGAACAAACGAACAAACGAACAAACGAACCAACGAACAAACGAACAAACGAACAAACGAACAAACGAACAAACGAACAAACGAACAAACGAACAAACGAACAAACGAACAAACGAACAAACGAACAAACGAACAAACGAACAAACGAACAAACGAACAAACGAACAAACGAACAAACGAACAAACGAACAAACGAACAAACGAACAAACGAACAAACGAACAAACGAACAAACGAACAAACGATCAAACGAACAAACGAACAAACGAACAAACGAACAAACGAACAAACGAACAATCGAACAAAGAGACAAAGAAACAAAGAAACAAAGAATCAAACGAACCAACGAACCAACGAACCAACGAACCAACGAACCAACGAACCAACGAACCAACGAACAAACGAACCAACGAACCAACGAACAAACGAACAAACGAACAAACGAACAAACGAACAAGGAGACAAAGAAACAAAGAAACAAAGAAACAAAGAAACAAAGAAACAAAGAACCAACGAACCAACGAACCAACGAACCAACGAACCAACGAACCAACGAATCCACGAACAAACGAACAAACGAACCAACGAACCAACGAACCAACGAACCAAAGAACCAACGAACAATCGAACCAACGAACCAACGAACCAACGAACCAACGAACCAACGAACCAACGAACCAACGAACCAACGAACCAACGAACCAACGAACCAACGAACCAACGAACCAACGAACCAACGAACCAACGAACCAACGAAACAACGAACCAACGAACCAACGAACCAACGAACCAACGAACCAACGAAACAACGATCCAACGATCCAACGAACCAACGAACAAACGAACAAACGAACAAACGAACAAACGAACAAACGAACAAACGAACAAACGAACAAACGAACAAACGAACAAACGAACAAACGAACAAACGAACAAACGAACAAACGAACAAACGAACAAACGAACAAACGAACAAACGAACAAACGAACAAACGAACACTCAAACAAAGAGACAAAGAAACAAAGAAACAAAGAATCAAACGAACCAACGAACCAACGAACCAACGAACCAACGAACCAACGAACCAACGAACCAACGAACCAACGAACCAACGAACCAACGAACCAACGAACCAACGAACCAACGAACCAACGAACCAACGAACCAAAGAACCAACGAACAATCGAACCAACGAACAAACGAACAAACGAACAAACGAACAAACGAACAAACGAACAAACGAACAAACGAACAAACGAACAAACGAACAAACGAACCAACGAACCAACGAACCAACGAACCAACGAACCAACGAACCAACGAACCAACGAACCAACGAACCAACGAACCAACGAACCAACGAAACAACGAACCAACGAACCAACGAACCAACGAACCAACGAACCAACGAAACAACGAACCAGCGAACCAACGAACCAACGAACCAACGAACCAACGAACCAACGAACCAACGAACCAACGAACCAAAGAACCAACGAACAATCGAACCAACGAACCAACGAACCAACGAACCAACGAACCAACGAACCAACGAACCAACGAACCAACGAACCAACGAACCAACGAACCAACGAAACAACGAACCAACGAACCAACGAACCAACGAACCAACGAAACAACGAACCAACGAACCAACGAACCAACGAACCAACGAACCAACGAAACAACGAACCAACGAACCAACGAACCAACGAACCAACGAACCAACGAAACAACGAACCAACGAACCAACGAACCAACGCACCAACGATTCCACGAACAAACGGACAAACGAACAAACGAACAAACGAACAAACGAACAAACGAACCAACGAAACAACGAACCAACGATCCAACGAACAAACGAACAAACGAACAAACGAACAAACGAACAAACGAACAAACGAACAAACGAACAAACGAACAAACGAGCAAACGAGCAAACGAACAAACGAACAAACGAACAAACGAACAAACGAACAAACGAACAAACGAACAAACGAACAAACGAACAAACGAACAAACGAACAAACGAACAAACGAACAAACGAACAAACGAACAAACGAACAAACGAACAAACGAACAAACGAACAAACGAACAAACGAACAAACGAACAAACGAACAAACGAACAAACGAACAAACGAACAAACGAACAAACGAACAAACGAACAAACGAACAAACGAACAAACGAACAAACGAACAAACGAACAAACGAACAAACGAACAAACGAACAAACGAACAAACGAACAAACGAACAAACGAACAAACGAACAAACGAACAAACGAACAAACGAACAAACGAACAAACGAACAAACGAACAAACGAACAAACGAACAAACGAACAAACGAACAAACGAACAAACGAACAAACGAACAAACGAACAAACGAACAAACGAACAAACGAACAAACGAACAAACGAACAAACGAACAAACGAACAAACGAACAAACGAACAAACGAACAAACGAACAAACGAACAAACGAACAAACGAACAAACGAACAAACGAACAAACGAACAAACGAACAAACGAACAAACGAACAAACGAACAAACGAACAAACGAACAAACGAACAAACGAACAAACGAACAAACGATCAAACGAACAAACGAACAAACGAACAAACGAACAAACGAACAAACGAACAATCGAACAAAGAGACAAAGAAACAAAGAAACAAAGAATCAAACGAACCAACGAACCAACGAACCAACGAACCAACGAACCAACGAACCAACGAACCAACGAACAAACGAACCAACGAACCAACGAACAAACGAACAAACGAACAAACGAACAAACGAACAAGGAGACAAAGAAACAAAGAAACAAAGAAACAAAGAAACAAAGAACCAACGAACCAACGAACCAACGAACCAACGAACCAACGAACCAACGAACCAACGAACCAACGAACCAACGAATCCACGAACAAACGAACAAACGAACAAAGAGACAAAGAAACAAAGAAACAAAGAGACAAAGAAACAAAGAAACAAAGAAACAAAGAAACAAAGAATCAAAGAATCAAAGAATCAAAGAATCAAACGAACCAACGAACCAACGAACCAACGAACCAACGAACCAACGAACCAACGAACCAACGAACCAACGAACCAACGAACCAACGAACCAACGAACCTACGAACCAACGAACCAACGAACCAACGAACCAACGAACCAACGAACAAACGAACCAACGAACCAACGAACCAACGAACCAACGAACCAACGAACCAACGAACCAACGAACCAACGAACCAACGAACCAACGAACCAACGAACCAACGAACCAACGAACCAACGAACCAACGAAACAACGAACCAACGAACCAACGAACCAACGAACCAACGAACCAACGAACCAACGAACCAACGAACCAACGAACCAACGAACCAACGAACCAACGAACCAACGAACCAACGAACCAAAGAACCAACGAACAATCGAACCAACGAACCAACGAACCAACGAACCAACGAACCAACGAACCAACGAACCAACGAACCAACGAACCAACGAACCAACGAACCAACGAACCAACGAACCAACGAAACAACGAAACAACGAACCAACGAACCAACGAACCAACGAACCAACGAACCAACGAACAAACGAACAAACGAACAAACGAACAAACGAACAAACGAAAAAACGAACAAACGAACAAACGAACAAACGAACAAACGAACAAACGAACAAACGAACAAACGAACAAACGAACAAACGAACAAACGAACAAACGAACCAACGAACCAACGAACCAACGAACCAACGAACCAACGAACCAACGAACCAACGAACCAACGAACCAACGAACCAACGAACCAACGAAACAACGAACCAACGAACCAACGAACCAACGAACCAACGAACCAACGAAACAACGAACCAGCGAACCAACGAACCAACGAACCAACGAACCAACGAACCAACGAACCAACGAACCAACGAACCAAAGAACCAACGAACAATCGAACCAACGAACCAACGAACCAACGAACCAACGAACCAACGAACCAACGAACCAACGAACCAACGAACCAACGAACCAACGAACCAACGAACCAACGAACCAACGAAACAACGAACCAACGAACCAACGAACCAACGAACCAACGAAACAACGAACCAACGAACCAACGAACCAACGAACCAACGAACCAACGAAACAACGAACCAACGAACCAACGAACCAACGAACCAACGAACCAACGAAACAACGAACCAACGAACCAACGAACCAACGCACCAACGATTCCACGAACAAACGGACAAACGAACAAACGAACAAACGAACAAACGAACAAACGAACCAACGAAACAACGAACCAACGATCCAACGAACAAACGAACAAACGAACAAACGAACAAACGAACAAACGAACAAACGAACAAACGAACAAACGAGCAAACGAGCAAACGAACAAACGAACAAACGAACAAACGAACAAACGAACAAACGAACAAACGAACAAACGAACAAACGAACAAACGAACAAACGAACAAACGAACAAACGAACAAACGAACAAACGAACAAACGAACAAACGAACAAACGAACAAACGAACAAACGAACAAACGAACAAACGAACAAACGAACAAACGAACAAACGAACAAACGAACAAACGAACAAACGAACAAACGAACAAACGAACAAACGAACAAACGAACAAACGAACAAACGAACAAACGAACAAACGAACAAACGAACAAACGAACAAACGAACAAACGAACAAACGAACAAACGAACAAACGAACAAACGAACAAACGAACAAACGAACAAACGAACAAACGAACAAACGAACAAACGAACAAACGAACAAACGAACAAACGAACAAACGAACAAACGAACAAACGAACAAACGAACAAACGAACAAACGAACAAACGAACAAACGAACAAACGAACAAACGAACAAACGAACAAACGAACAAACGAACAAACGAACAAACGAACAAACGAACAAACGAACAAACGAACAAACGAACAAACGAACAAACGAACAAACGAACAAACGAACAAACGAACAAACGAACAAACGAACAAACGAACAAACGAACAAACGAACAAACGAACAAACGAACAAACGAACAAACGAACAAACGAACAAACGAACAAACGAACAAACGAACAAACGAACAAACGAACAAACGAACAAACGAACAAACGATCAAACGAACAAACGAACAAACGAACAAACGAACAAACGAACAAACGAACAATCGAACAAAGAGACAAAGAAACAAAGAAACAAAGAATCAAACGAACCAACGAACCAACGAACCAACGAACCAACGAACCAACGAACCAACGAACCAACGAACCAACGAACAAACGAACCAACGAACCAACGAACAAACGAACAAACGAACAAACGAACAAACGAACAAGGAGACAAAGAAACAAAGAAACAAAGAAACAAAGAAACAAAGAACCAACGAACCAACGAACCAACGAACCAACGAACCAACGAACCAACGAACCAACGAACCAACGAACCAACGAATCCACGAACAAACGAACAAACGAACAAAGAGACAAAGAAACAAAGAAACAAAGAGACAAAGAAACAAAGAAACAAAGAAACAAAGAAACAAAGAATCAAAGAATCAAAGAATCAAAGAATCAAACGAACCAACGAACCAACGAACCAACGAACCAACGAACCAACGAACCAACGAACCAACGAACCAACGAACCAACGAACCAACGAACCAACGAACCTACGAACCAACGAACCAACGAACCAACGAACCAACGAACCAACGAACAAACGAACAAACGAACAAACGAACAAACGAACAAACGAACAAACGAACAAACGAACAAACGAACAAACGAACAAACGAACACGAACAAACGAACAAACGAACAAACGAACAAACGAACAAACGAACAAACGAACAAACGAACAAACGAACAAACGAACAAACGAACAAACGAACAAACGAACAAACGAACAAACGAACAAAAGAACAAACGAACAAACGAACAAACGAACAAACGAACAAACGAACAAACGAACCAACGAACCAACGAACCAACGAACCAACGAACCAACGAACCAACGAACCAACGAACCAACGAACCAACGAACCAACGAACCAACGAACCAACGAACCAACGAACCAACGAAACAACGAACCAACGAACCAACGAACCAACGAACCAACGAAACAACGAACCTGCGAACCAACGAACCAACGAACCAACGAACCAACGAACCAACGAACCAACGAACCAACGAACCAAAGAACCAACGAACAATCGAACCAACGAACCAACGAACCAACGAACCAACGAAACAACGAACCAACGAACCAACGAACCAACGAACCAACGAACCAACGAACCAACGAAACAACGATCCAACGATCCAACGAACCAACGAACAAACGAACAAACGAACAAACGAACAAACGAACAAACGAACAAACGAACAAACGAACAAACGAACAAACGAACAAACGAACAAACGAACAAACGAACAAACGAACAAACGAACAAACGAACAAACGAACAAACGAACACTCAAACAAAGAGACAAAGAAACAAAGAAACAAAGAATCAAACGAACCAACGAACCAACGAACCAACGAACCAACGAACCAACGAACCAACGAACCAACGAACCAACGAACCAACGAACCAACGAACCAACGAACCAACGAACCAACGAACCAACGAACCAACGAACCAACGAACCAACGAACCAACGAACCAAAGAACCAACGAACAATCGAACCAACGAACCAACGAACCAACGAACCAACGAACCAACGAACCAACGAAAACCAACGAACCAACGAACCAACGAACCAACGAACCAACGAACCAACGAACCAACAACACAACGAACCAACGAACAAACGAACAAACGAACAAACGAACAAACGAACAAACGAAAAAACGAACAAACGAACAAACGAACAAACGAACAAACGAACAAACGAACAAACGAACAAACGAACAAACGAACAAACGAACAAACGAACAAACGAACAAACGAACCAACGAACCAACGAACCAACGAACCAACGAACCAACGAACCAACGAACCAACGAACCAACGAACCAACGAACCAACGAACCAACGAAACAACGAACCAACGAACCAACGAACCAACGAACCAACGAAACAACGAACCAGCGAACCAACGAACCAACGAACCAACGAACCAACGAACCAACGAACCAACGAACCAACGAACCAACGAACCAAAGAACCAACGAACAATCGAACCAACGAACCAACGAACCAACGAACCAACGAACCAACGAACCAACGAACCAACGAACCAACGAACCAACGAACCAACGAACCAACGAACCAACGAACCAACGAACCAACGAAACAACGAACCAACGAACCAACGAACCAACGAACCAACGAAACAACGAACCAACGAACCAACGAACCAACGAACCAACGAAACAACGAACCAACGAACCAACGAACCAACGCACCAACGATTCCACGAACAAACGGACAAACGAACAAACGAACAAACGAACAAACGAACAAACGAACCAACGAAACAACGAACCAACGATCCAACGAACAAACGAACAAACGAACAAACGAACAAACGAACAAACGAACAAACGAACAAACGAACAAACGAACAAACGAGCAAACGAGCAAACGAACAAACGAACAAACGAACAAACGAACAAACGAACAAACGAACAAACGAACAAACGAACAAACGAACAAACGAACAAACGAACAAACGAACAAACGAACAAACGAACAAACGAACAAACGAACAAACGAACAAACGAACAAACGAACAAACGAACAAACGAACAAACGAACAAACGAACAAACGAACAAACGAACAAACGAACAAACGAACAAACGAACAAACGAACAAACGAACAAACGAACAAACGAACAAACGAACAAACGAACAAACGAACAAACGAACAAACGAACAAACGAACAAACGAACAAACGAACAAACGAACAAACGAACAAACGAACAAACGAACAAACGAACAAACGAACAAACGAACAAACGAACAAACGAACAAACGAACAAACGAACAAACGAACAAACGAACAAACGAACAAACGAACAAACGAACAAACGAACAAACGAACAAACGAACAAACGAACAAACGAACAAACGAACAAACGAGCAAACGAACAAACGAACAAACGAACAAACGAACAAACGAACAAACGAACAAACGAACAAACGAACAAACGAACAAACGAACAAACGAACAAACGAACAAACGAACAAACGAACAAACGAACAAACGAACAAACGAACAAACGAACAAACGAACAAACGAACCAACGAACCAACGAACAAACGAACAAACGAACAAACGAACAAACGAACAAACGAACAAACGAACAAACGAACAAACGAACAAACGAACAAACGAACAAACGAACAAACGAACAAACGAACAAACGAACAAACGAACAAACGAACAAACGAACAAACGAACAAACGAACAAACGAACAAACGAACAAACGATCAAACGAACAAACGAACAAACGAACAAACGAACAAACGAACAAACGAACAATCGAACAAAGAGACAAAGAAACAAAGAAACAAAGAATCAAACGAACCAACGAACCAACGAACCAACGAACCAACGAACCAACGAACCAACGAACCAACGAACCAACGAACAAACGAACCAACGAACCAACGAACAAACGAACAAACGAACAAACGAACAAACGAACAAGGAGACAAAGAAACAAAGAAACAAAGAAACAAAGAAACAAAGAACCAACGAACCAACGAACCAACGAACCAACGAACCAACGAACCAACGAACCAACGAACCAACGAATCCACGAACAAACGAACAAACGAACAAAGAGACAAAGAAACAAAGAAACAAAGAGACAAAGAAACAAAGAAACAAAGAAACAAAGAAACAAAGAATCAAAGAATCAAAGAATCAAACGAACCAACGAACCAACGAACCAACGAACCAACGAACCAACGAACCAACGAACCAACGAACCAACGAACCTACGAACCAACGAACCAACGAACCAACGAACCAACGAACCAACGAACCAAAGAACCAACGAACAATCGAACCAACGAACCAACGAACCAACGAACCAACGAACCAACGAACCAACGAACCAACGAACCAACGAACCAACGAACCAACGAACCAACGAACCAACGAACCAACGAACCAACGAAACAACGAAACAACGAACCAACGAACCAACGAACCAACGAACCAACGAACCAACGAACAAACGAACAAACGAACAAACGAACAAACGAACAAACGAAAAAACGAACAAACGAACAAACGAACAAACGAACAAACGAACAAACGAACAAACGAACAAACGAACAAACGAACAAACGAACAAACGAACAAACGAACCAACGAACCAACGAACCAACGAACCAACGAACCAACGAACCAACGAACCAACGAACCAACGAACCAACGAACCAACGAACCAACGAAACAACGAACCAACGAACCAACGAACCAACGAACCAACGAAACAACGAACCAGCGAACCAACGAACCAACGAACCAACGAACCAACGAACCAACGAACCAACGAACCAACGAACCAAAGAACCAACGAACAATCGAACCAACGAACCAACGAACCAACGAACCAACGAACCAACGAACCAACGAACCAACGAACCAACGAACCAACGAACCAACGAACCAACGAACCAACGAACCAACGAAACAACGAACCAACGAACCAACGAACCAACGAACCAAAGAAACAACGAACCAACGAACCAACGAACCAACGAACCAACGAAACAACGAACCAACGAACCAACGAACCAACGAACCAACGAACCAACGAAACAACGAACCAACGAACCAACGAACCAACGCACCAACGATTCCACGAACAAACGGACAAACGAAACAACGAACCAACGAACCAACGAACCAACGAACCAACGAACCAACGAAACAACGAACCAACGAACCAACGAACCAACGCACCAACGATTCCACGAACAAACGGACAAACGAACAAACGAACAAACGAACAAACGAACAAACGAACCAACGAAACAACGAACCAACGATCCAACGAACAAACGAACAAACGAACAAACGAACAAACGAACAAACGAACAAACGAACAAACGAACAAACGAACAAACGAGCAAACGAGCAAACGAACAAACGAACAAACGAACAAACGAACAAACGAACAAACGAACAAACGAACAAACGAACAAACGAACAAACGAACAAACGAACAAACGAACAAACGAACAAACGAACAAACGAACAAACGAACAAACGAACAAACGAACAAACGAACAAACGAACAAACGAACAAACGAACAAACGAACAAACGAACAAACGAACAAACGAACAAACGAACAAACGAACAAACGAACAAACGAACAAACGAACAAACGAACAAACGAACAAACGAACAAACGAACAAACGAACAAACGAACCAACGAACAAACGAACAAACGAACAAACGAACAAACGAACAAACGAACAAACGAACAAACGAACAAACGAACAAACGAACAAACGAACAAACGAACAAACGAACAAACGAACAAACGAACAAACGAACAAACGAACAAACGAACAAACGAACAAACGAACAAACGAACAAACGAACAAACGAACAAACGAACAAACGATCAAACGAACAAACGAACAAACGAACAAACGAACAAACGAACAAACGAACAATCGAACAAAGAGACAAAGAAACAAAGAAACAAAGAATCAAACGAACCAACGAACCAACGAACCAACGAACCAACGAACCAACGAACCAACGAACCAACGAACAAACGAACCAACGAACCAACGAACAAACGAACAAACGAACAAACGAACAAACGAACAAGGAGACAAAGAAACAAAGAAACAAAGAAACAAAGAAACAAAGAACCAACGAACCAACGAACCAACGAACCAACGAACCAACGAACCAACGAACCAACGAAACAACGAATCCACGAACAAACGAACAAACGAACCAACGAACCAACGAACCAACGAACCAAAGAACCAACGAACAATCGAACCAACGAACCAACGAACCAACGAACCAACGAACCAACGAACCAACGAACCAACGAACCAACGAACCAACGAACCAACGAACCAACGAACCAACGAACCAACGAACCAACGAACCAACGAACCAACGAAACAACGAACCAACGAACCAACGAACCAACGAACCAACGAACCAACGAAACAACGATCCAACGATCCAACGAACCAACGAACAAACGAACAAACGAACAAACGAACAAACGAACAAACGAACAAACGAACAAACGAACAAACGAACAAACGAACAAACGAACAAACGAACAAACGAACAAACGAACAAACGAACAAACGAACACTCAAACAAAGAGACAAAGAAACAAAGAAACAAAGAATCAAACGAACCAACGAACCAACGAACCAACGAACCAACGAACCAACGAACCAACGAACCAACGAACCAACGAACCAACGAACCAACGAACCAACGAACCAACGAACCAACGAACCAACGAACCAACGAACCAAAGAACCAACGAACAATCGAACCAACGAACCAACGAACCAACGAACCAACGAACCAACGAACAAACGAACCAACGAACCAACGAACCAACGAACCAACGAACCAACGAACCAACGAACCAACGAAACAACGAAACAACGAACCAACGAACCAACGAACCAACGAACCAACGAACCAACGAACAAACGAACAAACGAACAAACGAACAAACGAACAAACGAAAAAACGAACAAACGAACAAACGAACAAACGAACAAACGAACAAACGAACAAACGAACAAACGAACAAACGAACAAACGAACAAACGAACAAACGAACAAACGAACCAACGAACCAACGAACCAACGAACCAACGAACCAACGAACCAACGAACCAACGAACCAACGAACCAACGAACCAACGAACCAACGAAACAACGAACCAACGAACCAACGAACCAACGAACCAACGAAACAACGAACCAGCGAACCAACGAACCAACGAACCAACGAACCAACGAACCAACGAACCAACGAACCAACGAACCAAAGAACCAACGAACAATCGAACCAACGAACCAACGAACCAACGAACCAACGAACCAACGAACCAACGAACCAACGAACCAACGAACCAACGAACCAACGAACCAACGAACCAACGAACCAACGAACAACGAAAACAACGAACCAACGAACCAACGAACCAACGAACCAACGAACCAACGAAACAACGAACCAACGAACCAACGAACCAACGCACCAACGATTCCACGAACAAACGGACAAACGAACAAACGAACAAACGAACAAACGAACAAACGAACCAACGAAACAACGAACCAACGATCCAACGAACAAACGAACAAACGAACAAACGAACAAACGAACAAACGAACAAACGAACAAACGAACAAACGAGCAAACGAGCAAACGAACAAACGAACAAACGAACAAACGAACAAACGAACAAACGAACAAACGAACAAACGAACAAACGAACAAACGAACAAACGAACAAACGAACAAACGAACAAACGAACAAACGAACAAACGAACAAACGAACAAACGAACAAACGAACAAACGAACAAACGAACAAACGAACAAACGAACAAACGAACAAACGAACAAACGAACAAACGAACAAACGAACAAACGAACAAACGAACAAACGAACAAACGAACAAACGAACAAACGAACAAACGAACAAACGAACAAACGAACAAACGAACAAACGAACAAACGAACAAACGAACAAACGAACAAACGAACAAACGAACAAACGAACAAACGAACAAACGATCAAACGAACAAACGAACAAACGAACAAACGAACAAACGAACAAACGAACAATCGAACAAAGAGACAAAGAAACAAAGAAACAAAGAATCAAACGAACCAACGAACCAACGAACCAACGAACCAACGAACCAACGAACCAACGAACCAACGAACAAACGAACCAACGAACCAACGAACAAACGAACAAACGAACAAACGAACAAACGAACAAGGAGACAAAGAAACAAAGAAACAAAGAAACAAAGAAACAAAGAACCAACGAACCAACGAACCAACGAACCAACGAACCAACGAACCAACGAACCAACGAACCAACGAATCCACGAACAAACGAACAAACGAACAAAGAGACAAAGAAACAAAGAAACAAAGAGACAAAGAAACAAAGAAACAAAGAAACAAAGAAACAAAGAATCAAAGAATCAAAGAATCAAAGAATCAAACGAACCAACGAACCAACGAACCAACGAACCAACGAACCAACGAACCAACGAACCAACGAACCAACGAACCAACGAACCAACGAACCAACGAACCTACGAACCAACGAACCAACGAACCAACGAACCAACGAACCAACGAACAAACGAACAAACGAACAAACGAACAAACGAACAAACGAACAAACGAACAAACGAACAAACGAACAAACGAACAAACGAACAAAGGAACAAACGAACAAACGAACAAACGAACAAACGAACAAACGAACAAACGAACAAACGAACAAACGAACAAACGAACAAACGAACAAACGAACAAACGAACAAACGAACAAACGAACAAACGAACAAACGAACAAACGAACCAACGAACCAACGAACCAACGAACCAACGAACCAACGAACCAACGAACCAACGAACCAACGAACCAACGAACCAACGAACCAACGAACCAACGAACCAACGAAACAACGAACCAACGAACCAACGAACCAACGAACCAACGAAACAACGAACCAGCGAACCAACGAACCAACGAACCAACGAACCAACGAACCAACGAACCAACGAACCAACGAACCAAAGAACCAACGAACAATCGAACCAACGAACCAACGAACCAACGAACCAACGAAACAACGAACCAACGAACCAACGAACCAACGAACCAACGAACCATCGAAACAACGATCCAACGATCCAACGAACCAACGAACAAACGAACAAACGAACAAACGAACAAACGAACAAACGAACAAACGAACAAACGAACAAACGAACAAACGAACAAACGAACAAACGAACAAACGAACAAACGAACAAACGAACAAACGAACAAACGAACACTCAAACAAAGAGACAAAGAAACAAAGAAACAAAGAATCAAACGAACCAACGAACCAACGAACCAACGAACCAACGAACCAACGAACCAACGAACCAACGAACCAACGAACCAACGAACCAACGAACCAACGAACCAACGAACCAACGAACCAAAGAACCAACGAACAATCGAACCAACGAACCAACGAACCAACGAACCAACGAACCAACGAACCAACGAACCAACGAACCAACGAACCAACGAACCAACGAACCAACGAACCAACGAACCAACGAAACAACGAAACAACGAACCAACGAACCAACGAACCAACGAACCAACGAACCAACGAACAAACGAACAAACGAACAAACGAACAAACGAACAAACGAAAAAACGAACAAACGAACAAACGAACAAACGAACAAACGAACAAACGAACAAACGAACAAACGAACAAACGAACAAACGAACAAACGAACAAACGAACCAACGAACCAACGAACCAACGAACCAACGAACCAACGAACCAACGAACCAACGAACCAACGAACCAACGAACCAACGAACCAACGAAACAACGAACCAACGAACCAACGAACCAACGAAACAACGAACCAGCGAACCAACGAACCAACGAACCAACGAACCAACGAACCAACGAACCAACGAACCAACGAACCAAAGAACCAACGAACAATCGAACCAACGAACCAACGAACCAACGAACCAACGAACCAACGAACCAACGAACCAACGAACCAACGAACCAACGAACCAACGAACCAACGAACCAACGAACCAACGAACCAACGAAACAACGAACCAACGAACCAACGAACCAACGAACCAACGAAACAACGAACCAACGAACCAACGAACCAACGAACCAACGAACAAACGAACAAACGAACAAACGAACAAACGAACAAACGAACAAACGAACAAACGAACAAACGAACAAACGAACAAACGAACAAACGAACAAACGAACAAACGAACAAACGAACAAACGAACAAACGAACAAACGAACAAACGAACCAACGAACCAACGAACAAACGAACAAACGAACAAACGAACAAACGAACAAACGAACAAACGAACAAACGAACAAACGAACAAACGAACAAACGAACAAACGAACAAACGAACAAACGAACAAACGAACAAACGAACAAACGAACAAACGAACAAACGAACAAACGAACAAACGAACAAACGAACAAACGAACAAACGATCAAACGAACAAACGAACAAACGAACAAACGAACAAACGAACAAACGAACAATCGAACAAAGAGACAAAGAAACAAAGAAACAAAGAATCAAACGAACCAACGAACCAACGAACCAACGAACCAACGAACCAACGAACCAACGAACCAACGAACCAACGAACAAACGAACCAACGAACCAACGAACAAACGAACAAACGAACAAACGAACAAACGAACAAGGAGACAAAGAAACAAAGAAACAAAGAAACAAAGAAACAAAGAACCAACGAACCAACGAACCAACGAACCAACGAACCAACGAACCAACGAACCAACGAACCAACGAATCCACGAACAAACGAACAAACGAACAAAGAGACAAAGAAACAAAGAAACAAAGAGACAAAGAAACAAAGAAACAAAGAAACAAAGAAACAAAGAATCAAAGAATCAAAGAATCAAACGAACCAACGAACCAACGAACCAACGAACCAACGAACCAACGAACCAACGAACCAACGAA
>NW_027486515.1:0-22195 GCF_050908995.1 Andrena cerasifolii | reverse complement strand
ACAGTGACTGTTTAACGAAGAGACGCAGAATTTTCGAACGCCTCTTGAAAGGCCTGCGCCTCTTATTTGCAACTTTAAGGCGATGCCTTTGAAGCTGAAATTTAGTATACCTCTTTCCACTTCATTTTCTCCTGATATATTGGCCAAAATCTGGCGAAAATTTCGAGAATACACAAAATTGTGCTTTGTAACAGGACAACATGCCGTCGAAAGAGATGGAACAAAGTAACGTCTCTGGAGAGCAAATCAAAGAGCGAGAAGTGGCGCAGGTGTTTCGAGACAGTGATTGTTTAACAACGAGACGCAGAATTTTCGAACGCCTCTTGAAAGGCCTGCGCCTCTTATTTGCAACTTTAAGGCGATGCATTTGAAGCTGAAATTTAGTATACCTCTTTCGACTTCATGTTCTCCTGATATATTGGCCAAAACCTGGCGAAAATTTCGAGAATACACAAAATTGTGCTTTGTAACAGGACAACATGCCGTCGAAAGAGATGGCACAAAGTAACGTCTCCGGAGAGCAAATCAAAGAGCAAGAAGTGGCGCAGGTGTTTCGAGACAGTGATTGTTTAACAACGAGACGCAGAATTTTCGAACGCCTCTTGAAAGGCCTGCGCCTCTTATTTGCAACTTTAAGGCGATGCCTTTGAAGCTGAAATTTAGTATACCTCTTTTGACTTCATGTTCTCCTGATATATTGGCCAAAATCTGGCAAAAATTTTCAGAATGCACAAAATTGGGCTATGTAACAGGAGAATATGCCGTCGAAAGAGATGGCACAAAGTAACGTCTCCGGAGAGCAAATCAAAGAGCGAGAAGTGGCGCAGGTGTTTCGAGACAGTGACAGTTTAACGAAGAGACGCAGAATTTTCGAACGCCTCTTGAAAGGCCTGCGCCTCTTATTTGCAACTTTAAGGCGATGCCTTTGAAGCTGAAATTTAGTATACCTCTTTCCACTTCATTTTCTCCTGATATATTGGCGAAAATCTGGCGAAAATTTCGAGAATACACAAAATTGTGATTTGTAACAGGAGAACATGCCGTCGAAAGAGATGGCACAAAGTAACGTCTCCGGAGAGCAAATCAAAGAGCAAGAAGTGGCGCAGGTGTTTCGAGACAGTGATTGTTTAACAACGAGACGCAGAATTTTCGAACGCCTCTTGAAAGGCCTGCGCCTCTTATTTGCAACTTTAAGGCGATGCATTTGAAGCTGAAATTTAGTATACCTCTTTCGACTTCATGTTCTCCTGATATATTGGCCAAAATCTGGCGAAAATTTTCAGAATACACAAAATTTGGCTTTGTAACAGGACCACATGCCGTCGAAAGAGATGGAACAAAGTAACGTCTCTGGAGAGCAAATCAAAGAGCGAGAAGTGGCGCAGGTGTTTCGAGACAGTGATTGTTTAACAACGAGACGCAGAATTTTCGAACGCCTCTTGAAAGGCCTGCGCCTCTTATTTGCAACTTTAAGGCGATGCCTTTGAAGCTGAAATTTAGTGTACCTCTTTTGACTTCATGTTCTCCTGATATATTGGCCAAAATCTGCCAAAAATTTTCAGAATGCACAAAATTGGGCTTTGTAACAGGAGAACATGCCGTTGAAAGAGATGGCACATAGTAACGTCTCCGGAGAGCAAATCAAAGAGCGAGAAGTGGCGCAGATGTTTCGAGACAGTGACTGTTTAACGAAGACACGCAGAATTTTCGAACGCCTCTTGAAAGGCCTGCGCCTCTGATTTGCAACTTTAAGGCGATGCCTTTGAAGCTGAAATTTAGTATACATCTTTCCACTTCATTTTCCCCTGATATATTGGCCAAAATCTGGCGAAAATTTCGAGAATACGCAAAATTGAGCTTTGTAACAGGACAACATGCCGTCGAAAGAGATGGAACAAAGTAACGTCTCTGGAGAGCAAATCAAAGAGCGAGAAGTGGCGCAGGTGTTTGAGACGGTGATTGTTTAACAACGAGACGCAGAATTTTCGAACGCCTCTTGAAAGGCCTGCGCCTCTTATTTGCAACTTTAAGGCGATGCATTTGAAGCTGAAATTTAGTATACCTCTTTCGACTTCATGTTCTCCTGATATATTGGCCAAAATCTGGCGAAAATTTTCAGAATGCACAAAATTGGGCTTTGTAACAGGAGAACATGCCGTCGAAAGAGATGGCACAAAGTAACGTCTCCGGAGAGCAAATCAAAGAGCAAGAAGTGGCGCAGATGTTTCGAGACAGTGACTGTTTAACGAAGAGACACAGAATTTTCGAACGCCTCTTGAAAGGCCTGCGCCTCTTATTTGCAACTTTAAGGCGATGCCTTTGAAGCTGAAATTTAGTATACCTCTTTCCACTTCATTTTCTCCTGATATATTGGCGAAAATCTGGCGAAAATTTCGAGAATACACAAAATTGTGCTTTGTAACTGGAGAACATGCCGTCGAAAGAGATGGCACAAAGTAACGTCTCCGGAGAGCAAATCAAAGAGCAAGAAGTGGCGCAGGTGTTTCGAGACAGTGATTGTTTAACAACGAGACGCAGAATTTTCGAACGCCTCTTGAAAGGCCTGCGCCTCTTATTTGCAACTTTAAGGCGATGCATTTGAAGCTGAAATTTAGTATACCTCTTTCGACTTCATGTTCTCCTGATATATTGGCCAAAACCTGGCGAAAATTTCGAGAATACACAAAATTGTGCTTTGTAACAGGACAACATGCCGTCGAAAGAGATGGCACAAAGTAACGTCTCCGGAGAGCAAATCAAAGAGCAAGAAGTGGCGCAGGTGTTTCGAGACAGTGATTGTTTAACAACGAGACGCAGAATTTTCGAACGCCTCTTGAAAGGCCTGCGCCTCTTATTTGCAACTTTAAGGCGATGCCTTTGAAGCTGAAATTTAGTATACCTCTTTTGACTTCATGTTCTCCTGATATATTGGCCAAAATCTGGCAAAAATTTTCAGAATGCACAAAATTGGGCTATGTAACAGGAGAATATGCCGTCGAAAGAGATGGCACAAAGTAACGTCTCCGGAGAGCAAATCAAAGAGCGAGAAGTGGCGCAGGTGTTTCGAGACAGTGACAGTTTAACGAAGAGACGCAGAATTTTCGAACGCCTCTTGAAAGGCCTGCGCCTCTTATTTGCAACTTTAAGGCGATGCCTTTGAAGCTGAAATTTAGTATACCTCTTTCCACTTCATTTTCTCCTGATATATTGGCGAAAATCTGGCGAAAATTTCGAGAATACACAAAATTGTGATTTGTAACAGGAGAACATGCCGTCGAAAGAGATGGCACAAAGTAACGTCTCCGGAGAGCAAATCAAAGAGCAAGAAGTGGCGCAGGTGTTTCGAGACAGTGATTGTTTAACAACGAGACGCAGAATTTTCGAACGCCTCTTGAAAGGCCTGCGCCTCTTATTTGCAACTTTAAGGCGATGCATTTGAAGCTGAAATTTAGTATACCTCTTTCGACTTCATGTTCTCCTGATATATTGGCCAAAATCTGGCGAAAATTTTCAGAATACACAAAATTTGGCTTTGTAACAGGACCACATGCCGTCGAAAGAGATGGAACAAAGTAACGTCTCTGGAGAGCAAATCAAAGAGCGAGAAGTGGCGCAGGTGTTTCGAGACAGTGATTGTTTAACAACGAGACGCAGAATTTTCGAACGCCTCTTGAAAGGCCTGCGCCTCTTATTTGCAACTTTAAGGCGATGCCTTTGAAGCTGAAATTTAGTGTACCTCTTTTGACTTCATGTTCTCCTGATATATTGGCCAAAATCTGCCAAAAATTTTCAGAATGCACAAAATTGGGCTTTGTAACAGGAGAACATGCCGTTGAAAGAGATGGCACATAGTAACGTCTCCGGAGAGCAAATCAAAGAGCGAGAAGTGGCGCAGATGTTTCGAGACAGTGACTGTTTAACGAAGACACGCAGAATTTTCGAACGCCTCTTGAAAGGCCTGCGCCTCTGATTTGCAACTTTAAGGCGATGCCTTTGAAGCTGAAATTTAGTATACATCTTTCCACTTCATTTTCCCCTGATATATTGGCCAAAATCTGGCGAAAATTTCGAGAATACGCAAAATTGAGCTTTGTAACAGGACAACATGCCGTCGAAAGAGATGGAACAAAGTAACGTCTCTGGAGAGCAAATCAAAGAGCGAGAAGTGGCGCAGGTGTTTCGAGACAGTGACAGTTTAACGAAGAGACGCAGAATTTTCGAACGCCTCTTGAGAGGCCTGCGCCTCTTATTTGCAACTTTAAGGCGATGCCTTTGAAGCTGAAATTTAGTATACCTCTTTCCACTTCATGTTCTCCTGATATATTGGGCAAAATCTGGCGAAAATTTTCAGAATGCACAAAATTGGGCTTTGTAATAGGAGAACATGCCGTCGAAAGAGATGGAACAAAGTAACATCTCCGGAGAGCAAATCAAAGAGCGAGAAGTGGCGCAGATGTTTCGAGACAGTGACTGTTTAACGAAGACACGCAGAATTTTCGAACGCCTCTTGAAAGTCCTGCGCCTCTTATTTGCAACTTTAAGGCGATGCCTTTGAAGCTGAAATTTAGTATACCTCCTTCCACTTCATTTTCTCCTGATATATTGACCAAAATCTGGCGAAAATTTCGAGAATACACTAAATTGAGCTTTGTAACAGGACAACATGCCGTCGAAAGAGATGGAACAAAGTAACGTCTCTGGAGAGCAAATCAAAGAGCGAGAAGTGGCGCAGGTGTTTCGAGACAGTGACAGTTTAACGAAGAGACGCAGAATTTTCGAACGCCTCTTGAGAGGCCTGCGCCTCTTATTTGCAACTTTAAGGCGATGCCTTTGAAGCTGAAATTTAGTATACCTCTTTCCACTTCATGTTCTCCTGATATATTGGGCAAAATCTGGCGAAAATTTTCAGAATGCACAAAATTGGGCTTTGTAATAGGAGAACATGCCGTCGAAAGAGATGGAACAAAGTAACATCTCCGGAGAGCAAATCAAAGAGCGAGAAGTGGCGCAGATGTTTCGAGACAGTGACTGTTTAACGAAGACACGCAGAATTTTCGAACGCCTCTTGAAAGGCCTGCGCCTCTTATTTGCAACTTTAAGGCGATGCCTTTGAAGCTGAAATTTAGTATACCTCTTTCCACTTCATTTTCTCCTGATATATTGGCCAAAATCTGGCGAAAATTTCGAGAATACACAAAATTGTGCTTTGTAACAGGACAACATGCCGTCGAAAGAGATGGAACAAAGTAACGTCTCTGGAGAGCAAATCAAAAGCGAGAAGTGGCGCAGGTGTTTGAGACGGTGATTGTTTAACAACGAGACGCAGAATTTTCGAACGCCTCTTGAAAGGCCTGCGCCTCTTATTTGCAACTTTAATGCGATGCATTTGAAGCTGAAATTTAGTATACCTCTTTCCACTTCATGTTCTCCTGATATATTGGCCAAAATCTGGCGAAAATTTTCAGAATGCACAAAATTGGGCTTTGTAACAGGAGAACATGCCGTCGGAAGAGATGGCACAAAGTAACGTCTCCGGAGAGCAAATCAAAGAGCGAGAAGTAGCGCAGATGTTTCGAGACAGTGACTGTTTAACGAAGACACGCAGAATTTTCGAACGCCTCTTGAAAGGCCAGCGCCTCTGATTTGCAACTTTAAGACGATGCCTTTGAAGCTGAAATTTAGTACTCCTCTTTCCACTTCATTTTCTCCTGATATATTGGCCAAAATCTGGCGAAAATTTCGAGAATACACAAAATTGTGCTTTGTAACAGGACAACATGCCGTCGAAAGAGATGGAACAAAGTAACGTCTCTGGAGAGCAAATCAAAGAGCGAGAAGTGGCGCAGATGTTTCGAGACAGTGACTGTTTAACGAAGACACGCAGAATTTTCGAACGCCTCTTGAAAGGCCAGCGCCTCTGATTTGCAACTTTAAGACGATGCCTTTGAAGCTGAAATTTAGTACTCCTCTTTCCACTTCATTTTCTCCTGATATATTGGCCAAAATCTGGCGAAAATTTCGAGAATACACAAAATTGTGCTTTGTAACAGGACAACATGCCGTCGAAAGAGATGGAACAAAGTAATGTCTCTGGAGAGCAAATCAAAGAGCGAGAAGTGGCGCAGGTGTTTGAGACGGTGATTGTTTAACAACGAGACGCAGAATTTTCGAACGCCTCTTGAAAGGCCTGCGCCTCTTATTTGCAACTTTAAGTCGATGCCTTTGAAGCTGAAATTTAGTATACCTCTTTCCACTTCATTTTCTCTTGATATATTGGCCAAAATCTGGCGAAAATTTCGAGAATACACAAAATTGTGCTTTGTAACAGGACCACATGCCGTCGAAAGAGATGGAACAAAGTAACGTCTCTGGAGTGCAAATCAAAGAGCGAGAAGTGGCGCAGGTGTTTCGAGACAGTGATTGTTTAACAACGAGACGCAGAATTTTCGAACGCCTCTTGAAAGGCCTGCGCCTCTTATTTGCAACTTTAAGGCGATGCATTTGAAGCTGAAATTTAGTATACCTCTTTCGACTTCATGTTCTCCTGATATATTGGCCAAAATCTGGCGAAAATTTTCAGAATACACAAAATTTGGCTTTGTAACAGGACCACATGCCGTCGAAAGAGATGGAACAAAGTAACGTCTCTGGAGAGCAAATCAAAGAGCGAGAAGTGGCGCAGGTGTTTCGAGACAGTGATTGTTTAACAACGAGACGCAGAATTTTCGAACGCCTCTTGAAAGGCCTGCGCCTCTTATTTGCAACTTTAAGGCGATGCATTTGAAGCTGAAATTTAGTATACCTCTTTCGACTTCATGTTCTCCTGATATATTGACCAAAATCTGGCGAAAATTTTCAGAATGCACAAAATTGGGCTTTGTAATAGGAGAACATGCCGTCGAAAGAGATGGAACAAAGTAACATCTCCGGAGAGCAAATCAAAGAGCGAGAAGTGGCGCAGATGTTTCGAGACAGTGACTGTTTAACGAAGACACGCAGAATTTTCGAACGCCTCTTGAAAGGCCTGCGCCTCTTATTTGCAACTTTAAGGCGATGCCTTTGAAGCTGAAATTTAGTATACCTCTTTCCACTTCATTTTCTCCTGATATATTGGCCAAAATCTGGCGAAAATTTCGAGAATACACAAAATTGTGCTTTGTAACAGGACAACATGCCGTCGAAAGAGATGGAACAAAGTAACGTCTCTGGAGAGCAAATCAAAAGCGAGAAGTGGCGCAGGTGTTTGAGACGGTGATTGTTTAACAACGAGACGCAGAATTTTCGAACGCCTCTTGAAAGGCCTGCGCCTCTTATTTGCAACTTTAATGCGATGCATTTGAAGCTGAAATTTAGTATACCTCTTTCCACTTCATGTTCTCCTGATATATTGGCCAAAATCTGGCGAAAATTTTCAGAATGCACAAAATTGGGCTTTGTAACAGGAGAACATGCCGTCGGAAGAGATGGCACAAAGTAACGTCTCCGGAGAGCAAATCAAAGAGCGAGAAGTAGCGCAGATGTTTCGAGACAGTGACTGTTTAACGAAGACACGCAGAATTTTCGAACGCCTCTTGAAAGGCCAGCGCCTCTGATTTGCAACTTTAAGACGATGCCTTTGAAGCTGAAATTTAGTACTCCTCTTTCCACTTCATTTTCTCCTGATATATTGGCCAAAATCTGGCGAAAATTTCGAGAATACACAAAATTGTGCTTTGTAACAGGACAACATGCCGTCGAAAGAGATGGAACAAAGTAACGTCTCTGGAGAGCAAATCAAAGAGCGAGAAGTGGCGCAGATGTTTCGAGACAGTGACTGTTTAACGAAGACACGCAGAATTTTCGAACGCCTCTTGAAAGGCCAGCGCCTCTGATTTGCAACTTTAAGACGATGCCTTTGAAGCTGAAATTTAGTACTCCTCTTTCCACTTCATTTTCTCCTGATATATTGGCCAAAATCTGGCGAAAATTTCGAGAATACACAAAATTGTGCTTTGTAACAGGACAACATGCCGTCGAAAGAGATGGAACAAAGTAATGTCTCTGGAGAGCAAATCAAAGAGCGAGAAGTGGCGCAGGTGTTTGAGACGGTGATTGTTTAACAACGAGACGCAGAATTTTCGAACGCCTCTTGAAAGGCCTGCGCCTCTTATTTGCAACTTTAAGTCGATGCCTTTGAAGCTGAAATTTAGTATACCTCTTTCCACTTCATTTTCTCTTGATATATTGGCCAAAATCTGGCGAAAATTTCGAGAATACACAAAATTGTGCTTTGTAACAGGACCACATGCCGTCGAAAGAGATGGAACAAAGTAACGTCTCTGGAGTGCAAATCAAAGAGCGAGAAGTGGCGCAGGTGTTTCGAGACAGTGATTGTTTAACAACGAGACGCAGAATTTTCGAACGCCTCTTGAAAGGCCTGCGCCTCTTATTTGCAACTTTAAGGCGATGCATTTGAAGCTGAAATTTAGTATACCTCTTTCGACTTCATGTTCTCCTGATATATTGGCCAAAATCTGGCGAAAATTTTCAGAATACACAAAATTTGGCTTTGTAACAGGACCACATGCCGTCGAAAGAGATGGAACAAAGTAACGTCTCTGGAGAGCAAATCAAAGAGCGAGAAGTGGCGCAGGTGTTTCGAGACAGTGATTGTTTAACAACGAGACGCAGAATTTTCGAACGCCTCTTGAAAGGCCTGCGCCTCTTATTTGCAACTTTAAGGCGATGCATTTGAAGCTGAAATTTAGTATACCTCTTTCGACTTCATGTTCTCCTGATATATTGACCAAAATCTGGCGAAAATTTTCAGAATACACAAAATTGGGCTTTGTAACAGGACCACATGCCGTCGGAAGAGATGGCACAAAGTAACGTCTCCGGAGAGCAAATCAAAGAGCGAAAAGTAGCGCAGATGTTTCGAGACAGTGACTGTTTAACGAAGACACGCAGAATTTTCGAACGCCTCTTGAAAGGCCAGCGCCTCTGATTTGCAACTTTAAGACGATGCCTTTGAAGCTGAAATTTAGTACTCCTCTTTCCACTTCATTTTCTCCTGATATATTGGCCAAAATCTGGCGAAAATTTCGAGAATACACAAAATTGTGCTTTGTAACAGGACAACATGCCGTCGAAAGAGATGGAACAAAGTAACGTCTCTGGAGAGCAAATCAAAGAGCGAGAAGTGGCGCAGATGTTTCGAGACAGTGACTGTTTAACGAAGACACGCAGAATTTTCGAACGCCTCTTGAAAGGCCAGCGCCTCTGATTTGCAACTTTAAGACGATGCCTTTGAAGCTGAAATTTAGTACTCCTCTTTCCACTTCATTTTCTCCTGATATATTGGCCAAAATCTGGCGAAAATTTCGAGAATACACAAAATTGTGCTTTGTAACAGGACAACATGCCGTCGAAAGAGATGGAACAAAGTAATGTCTCTGGAGAGCAAATCAAAGAGCGAGAAGTGGCGCAGGTGTTTGAGACGGTGATTGTTTAACAACGAGACGCAGAATTTTCGAACGCCTCTTGAAAGGCCTGCGCCTCTTATTTGCAACTTTAAGTCGATGCCTTTGAAGCTGAAATTTAGTATACCTCTTTCCACTTCATTTTCTCTTGATATATTGGCCAAAATCTGGCGAAAATTTCGAGAATACACAAAATTTGGCTTTGTAACAGGACCACATGCCGTCGAAAGAGATGGAACAAAGTAACGTCTCTGGAGAGCAAATCAAAGAGCGAGAAGTGGCGCAGGTGTTTCGAGACAGTGATTGTTTAACAACGAGACGCAGAATTTTCGAACGCCTCTTGAAAGGCCTGCGCCTCTTATTTGCAACTTTAAGGCGATGCATTTGAAGCTGAAATTTAGTATACCTCTTTCGACTTCATGTTCTCCTGATATATTGACCAAAATCTGGCGAAAATTTTCAGAATACACAAAATTGGGCTTTGTAACAGGAGAACATGGCGTCGAAAGAGATGGAACAAAGTAATGTCTCCGGAGAGCAAATCAAAGAGCGAGAAGTGGCGCAGATGTTTCGAGACAGTGACTGTTTAACGAAGAGACGCAGAATTTTCGAACGTCTCTTGAGAGGCCTGCGCCTCTTATTTGCAACTTTAAGGCGATGCCTTTGAAGCTGAAATTTAGTATACCTCTTTCCACTTCATGTTCTCCTGATATATTGGGCAAAATCTGGCGAAAATTTTCAGAATGCACAAAATTGGGCTTTGTAATAGGAGAACATGCCGTCGAAAGAGATGGAACAAAGTAACATCTCCGGAGAGCAAATCAAAGAGCGAGAAGTGGCGCAGATGTTTCGAGACAGTGACTGTTTAACGAAGACACGCAGAATTTTCGAACGCCTCTTGAAAGGCCTGCGCCTCTTATTTGCAACTTTAAGGCGATGCCTTTGAAGCTGAAATTTAGTATACCTCTTTCCACTTCATTTTCTCCTGATATATTGGCCAAAATCTGGCGAAAATTTCGAGAATACACAAAATTGTGCTTTGTAACAGGACAACATGCCGTCGAAAGAGATGGAACAAAGTAACGTCTCTGGAGAGCAAATCAAAAGCGAGAAGTGGCGCAGGTGTTTGAGACGGTGATTGTTTAACAACGAGACGCAGAATTTTCGAACGCCTCTTGAAAGGCCTGCGCCTCTTATTTGCAACTTTAATGCGATGCATTTGAAGCTGAAATTTAGTATACCTCTTTCCACTTCATGTTCTCCTGATATATTGGCCAAAATCTGGCGAAAATTTTCAGAATGCACAAAATTGGGCTTTGTAACAGGAGAACATGCCGTCGGAAGAGATGGCACAAAGTAACGTCTCCGGAGAGCAAATCAAAGAGCGAGAAGTAGCGCAGATGTTTCGAGACAGTGACTGTTTAACGAAGACACGCAGAATTTTCGAACGCCTCTTGAAAGGCCAGCGCCTCTGATTTGCAACTTTAAGACGATGCCTTTGAAGCTGAAATTTAGTACTCCTCTTTCCACTTCATTTTCTCCTGATATATTGGCCAAAATCTGGCGAAAATTTCGAGAATACACAAAATTGTGCTTTGTAACAGGACAACATGCCGTCGAAAGAGATGGAACAAAGTAACGTCTCTGGAGAGCAAATCAAAGAGCGAGAAGTGGCGCAGATGTTTCGAGACAGTGACTGTTTAACGAAGACACGCAGAATTTTCGAACGCCTCTTGAAAGGCCAGCGCCTCTGATTTGCAACTTTAAGACGATGCCTTTGAAGCTGAAATTTAGTACTCCTCTTTCCACTTCATTTTCTCCTGATATATTGGCCAAAATCTGGCGAAAATTTCGAGAATACACAAAATTGTGCTTTGTAACAGGACAACATGCCGTCGAAAGAGATGGAACAAAGTAATGTCTCTGGAGAGCAAATCAAAGAGCGAGAAGTGGCGCAGGTGTTTGAGACGGTGATTGTTTAACAACGAGACGCAGAATTTTCGAACGCCTCTTGAAAGGCCTGCGCCTCTTATTTGCAACTTTAAGTCGATGCCTTTGAAGCTGAAATTTAGTATACCTCTTTCCACTTCATTTTCTCTTGATATATTGGCCAAAATCTGGCGAAAATTTCGAGAATACACAAAATTGTGCTTTGTAACAGGACCACATGCCGTCGAAAGAGATGGAACAAAGTAACGTCTCTGGAGTGCAAATCAAAGAGCGAGAAGTGGCGCAGGTGTTTCGAGACAGTGATTGTTTAACAACGAGACGCAGAATTTTCGAACGCCTCTTGAAAGGCCTGCGCCTCTTATTTGCAACTTTAAGGCGATGCATTTGAAGCTGAAATTTAGTATACCTCTTTCGACTTCATGTTCTCCTGATATATTGGCCAAAATCTGGCGAAAATTTTCAGAATACACAAAATTTGGCTTTGTAACAGGACCACATGCCGTCGAAAGAGATGGAACAAAGTAACGTCTCTGGAGAGCAAATCAAAGAGCGAGAAGTGGCGCAGGTGTTTCGAGACAGTGATTGTTTAACAACGAGACGCAGAATTTTCGAACGCCTCTTGAAAGGCCTGCGCCTCTTATTTGCAACTTTAAGGCGATGCATTTGAAGCTGAAATTTAGTATACCTCTTTCGACTTCATGTTCTCCTGATATATTGACCAAAATCTGGCGAAAATTTTCAGAATACACAAAATTGGGCTTTGTAACAGGAGAACATGGCGTCGAAAGAGATGGAACAAAGTAATGTCTCCGGAGAGCAAATCAAAGAGCGAGAAGTGGCGCAGATGTTTCGAGACAGTGACTGTTTAACGAAGAGACGCAGAATTTTCGAACGTCTCTTGAGAGGCCTGCGCCTCTTATTTGCAACTTTAAGGCGATGCCTTTGAAGCTGAAATTTAGTATACCTCTTTCCACTTCATGTTCTCCTGATATATTGGGCAAAATCTGGCGAAAATTTTCAGAATGCACAAAATTGGGCTTTGTAATAGGAGAACATGCCGTCGAAAGAGATGGAACAAAGTAACATCTCCGGAGAGCAAATCAAAGAGCGAGAAGTGGCGCAGATGTTTCGAGACAGTGACTGTTTAACGAAGACACGCAGAATTTTCGAACGCCTCTTCAAAGTCCTGCGCCTCTTATTTGCAACTTTAAGGCGATGCCTTTGAAGCTGAAATTTAGTATACCTCTTTCCACTTCATTTTCTCCTGATATATTGACCAAAATCTGGCGAAAATTTCGAGAATACACTAAATTGAGCTTTGTAACAGGACAACATGCCGTCGAAAGAGATGGAACAAAGTAACGTCTCTGGAGAGCAAATCAAAGAGCGAGAAGTGGCGCAGGTGTTTCGAGACAGTGACAGTTTAACGAAGAGATGCAGAATTTTCGAACGCCTCTTGAGAGGCCTGCGCCTCTTATTTGCAACTTTAAGGCGATGCCTTTGAAGCTGAAATTTAGTATACCTCTTTCCACTTCATGTTCTCCTGATATATTGGGCAAAATCTGGCGAAAATTTTCAGAATGCACAAAATTGGGCTTTGTAATAGGAGAACATGCCGTCGAAAGAGATGGAACAATGTAACATCTCCGGAGAGCAAATCAAAGAGCGAGAAGTGGCGCAGATGTTTCGAGACAGTGACTGTTTAACGAAGACACGCAGAATTTTCGAACGCCTCTTGAAAGGCCTGCGCCTCTTATTTGCAACTTTAAGGCGATGCCTTTGAAGCTGAAATTTAGTATACCTCTTTCCACTTCATTTTCTCCTGATATATTGGCCAAAATCTGGCGAAAATTTCGAGAATACACAAAATTGTGCTTTGTAACAGGACAACATGCCGTCGAAAGAGATGGAACAAAGTAACGTCTCTGGAGAGCAAATCAAAGAGCGAGAAGTGGCGCAGGTGTTTGAGACGGTGATTGTTTAACAACGAGACGCAGAATTTTCGAACGCCTCTTGAAAGGCCTGCGCCTCTTATTTGCAACTTTAATGCGATGCATTTGAAGCTGAAATTTAGTATACCTCTTTCCACTTCATGTTCTCCTGATATATTGGCCAAAATCTGGCGAAAATTTTCAGAATGCACAAAATTGGGCTTTGTAACAGGAGAACATGCCGTCGGAAGAGATGGCACAAAGTATCGTCTCCGGAGAGCAAATCAAAGAGCGAGAAGTGGCGCAGATGTTTCGAGACAGTGACTGTTTAACGAAGACACGCAGAATTTTCGAACGCCTCTTGAAAGGCCAGCGCCTCTGATTTGCAACTTTAAGACGATGCCTTTGAAGCTGAAATTTAGTACTCCTCTTTCCACTTCATTTTCTCCTGATATATTGGCCAAAATCTGGCGAAAATTTCGAGAATACACAAAATTGTGCTTTGTAACAGGACAACATGCCGTCGAAAGAGATGGAACAAAGTAACGTCTCTGGAGAGCAAATCAAAGAGCGAGAAGTGGCGCAGGTGTTTCGAGACAGTGACTGTTTAACGAAGAGACGCAGAATTTTCGAACGCCTCTTGAAAGGCCTGCGCCTCTTATTTGCAACTTTAAGGCGATGCCTTTGAAGCTGAAATTTAGTATACTTCTTTCGACTTCATGTTCTCCTGATATATTGGCCAAAATCTGGCGAAAATTTTCAGAATGCACAAAATTGGGCTTTGTAACAGGAGAACATGCCGTCGAAAGAGATGGCACAAAGTAACGTCTCCGGACAGCAAATCAAAGAGCGAGAAGTGGCGCAGATGTTTCGAGACAGTGACTGTTTAACGAAGACACGCAGAATTTTCGAACGCCTCTTGAAAGGCCTGCGCCTCTTATTTGCAACTTTAAGGTGATGCCTTTGAAGCTGAAATTTAGTATACCTCTTTCCACTTCATTTTCTCCTGATATATTGTCCAAAATCTGGCGAAAATTTCGATAATACACAAAATTGTGCTTTGTAACAGGACAACATGCCGTCGAAAGAGATGGAACAAAGTAACGTCTCTGGAGAGCAAATCAAAGAGCGAGAAGTGGCGCAGGTGTTTGAGACGGTGATTGTTTAACAACGAGACGCAGAATTTTCGAACGCCTCTTGAAAGGCCTGCGCCTCTTATTTGCAACTTTAATGCGATGCATTTGAAGCTGAAATTTAGTATACCTCTTTCCACTTCATTTTCTCTTGATATATTGGCCAAAATCTGGCGAAAATTTCGAGAATACACAAAATTGTGCTTTGTAACAGGACCACATGCCGTCGAAAGAGATGGAACAAAGTAACGTCTCTGGAGTGCAAATCAAAGAGCGAGAAGTGGCGCAGGTGTTTCGAGACAGTGATTGTTTAACAACGAGACGCAGAATTTTCGAACGCCTCTTGAAAGGCCTGCGCCTCTTATTTGCAACTTTAAGGCGATGCATTTGAAGCTGAAATTTAGTATACCTCTTTCGACTTCATGTTCTCCTGATATATTGGCCAAAATCTGGCGAAAATTTTCAGAATACACAAAATTGGGCTTTGTAACAGGAGAACATGCCGTCGAAAGAGATGGAACAAAGTAATGTCTCCGGAGAGCAAATCAAAGAGCGAGAAGTGGCGCAGATGTTTCGAGACAGTGACTGTTTAACGAAGACACGCAGAATTTTCGAACGCCTCTTGAAAGGCCTACGCCTCTTATTTGCAACTTTAAGGCGATGCCTTTGAAGCTGAAATTTAGTATACCTCTTTCCACTTCATTTTCTCCTGATATATTGGCCAAAATCTGGCGAAAATTTCGAGAATACACAAAATTGTGCTTTGTAACAGGACAACATGCCGTCGAAAGAGATGGAACAAAGTAACGTCTCTGGAGAGCAAATCAAAGAGCGAGAAGTGGCGCAGGTGTTTGAGACGGTGATTGTTTAACAACGAGACGCAGAATTTTCGAACGCCTCTTGAAAGGCCTGCGCCTCTTATTTGCAACTTTAATGCGATGCATTTGAAGCTGAAATTTAGTATACCTCTTTCCACTTCATGTTCTCCTGATATATTGGCCAAAATCTGGCGAAAATTTTCAGAATGCACAAAATTGGGCTTTGTAACAGGAGAACATGCCGTCGAAAGAGATGGCACAAAGTAACGTCTCCGGAGAGCAAATCAAAGAGCGAGAAGTGGCGCAGATGTTTCGAGACAGTGACTGTTTAACGAAGACATGCAGAATTTTCGAACGCCTCTTGAAAGTCCTGCGCCTCTTATTTGCAACTTTAAGGCGATGCCTTTGAAGCTGAAATTTAGTATACCTCTTTCGACTTCATGTTCACCTGATATATTGGCCAATATCTGGCGAAAATTTTCAGAATGCACAAAATTGGGCTTTGTAACAGGAGAACATGCCGTCGAAAGAGATGGCACAAAGTAACGTCTCCGGAGAGCAAATCAAAGAGCGAGAAGTGGCGCAGATGTTTCGAGACAGTGACTGTTTAACGAAGAGACGCAGAATTTTCGAACGTCTCTTGAGAGGCCTGCGCCTCTTATTTGCAACTTTAAGGCGATGCCTTTGAAGCTGAAATTTAGTATACCTCTTTCCACTTCATGTTCTCCTGATATATTGGGCAAAATCTGGCGAAAATTTTCAGAATGCACAAAATTGGGCTTTGTAATAGGAGAACATGCCGTCGAAAGAGATGGAACAAAGTAACATCTCCGGAGAGCAAATCAAAGAGCGAGAAGTGGCGCAGATGTTTCGAGACAGTGACTGTTTAACGAAGACACGCAGAATTTTCGAACGCCTCTTGAAAGGCCTGCGCCGCTTATTTGCAACTTTAAGGCGATGCCTTTGAAGCTGAAATTTAGTATACCTCTTTCCACTTCATGTTCTCCTGATATATTGGCCAAAATCTGGCGAAAATTTTCAGAATGCACAAAATTGGGCTTTGTAACAGGAGAACATGCCGTCGATAGAGATGGCACAAAGTAACGTCTCCGGAGAGCAAATCAAAGAGCAAGAAGTGGCGCAGGTGTTTCGAGACAGTGACTGTTTAACGAAGACACGCAGAATTTTCGAACGCCTCTTGAAAGGCCTGCGCCTCTGATTTGCAACTTTAAGGCGATGCCTTTGAAGCTGAAATTTAGTATACCTCTTTCCACTTCATTTTCTCCTGATATATTGGCCAAAATCTGGCGAAAATTTCGAGAATACACAAAATTGTGCTTTGTAACAGGACAACATGCCGTCGAAAGAGATGGAACAAAGTAACGTCTCTGGAGAGCAAATCAAAGAGCGAGAAGTGGCGCAGGTGTTTGAGACGGTGATTGTTTAACAACGAGACGCAGAATTTTCGAACGCCTCTTGAAAGGCCTGCGCCTCTTATTTGCAACTTTAATGCGATGCATTTGAAGCTGAAATTTAGTATACCTCTTTCCACTTCATGTTCTCCTGATATATTGGCCAAAATCTGGCGAAAATTTTCAGAATGCACAAAATTGGGCTTTGTAACAGGAGAACATGCCGTCGGAAGAGATGGCACAAAGTAACGTCTCCGGAGAGCAAATCAAAGAGCGAGAAGTAGCGCAGATGTTTCGAGAGAGTGACTGTTTAACGAAGACACGCAGAATTTTCGAACGCCTCTTGAAAGGCCAGCGCCTCTGATTTGCAACTTTAAGACGATGCCTTTGAAGCTGATATTTAGTACTCCTCTTTCCACTTCATTTTCTCCTGATATATTGGCCAAAATCTGGCGAAAATTTCGAGAATACACAAAATTGTGCTTTGTAACAGGACAACATGCCGTCGAAAGAGATGGAACAAAGTAACGTCTCTGGAGAGCAAATCAAAGAGCGAGAAGTGTCGCAGATGTTTCGAGACAGTGACTGTTTAACGAAGACACGCAGAATTTTCGAACGCCTCTTGAAAGGCCTGCGCCTCTTATTTGCAACTTTAATGCGATGCATTTGAAGCTGAAATTTAGTATACCTCTTTCCACTTCATGTTCTCCTGATATATTGGCCAAAATCTGGCGAAAATTTTCAGAATGCACAAAATTGGGCTTTGTAACAGGAGAACATGCCGTCGGAAGAGATGGCACAAAGTAACGTCTCCGGAGAGCAAATCAAAGAGCGAGAAGTGGCGCAGATGTTTCGAGACAGTGACTGTTTAACGAAGACACGCAGAATTTTCGAACGCCTCTTGAAAGGCCAGCGCCTCTGATTTGCAACTTTAAGACGATGCCTTTGAAGCTGAAATTTAGTACTCCTCTTTCCACTTCATTTTCTCCTGATATATTGGCCAAAATCTGGCGAAAATTTCGAGAATACACAAAATTGTGCTTTGTAACAGGACAACATGCCGTCGAAAGAGATGGAACAAAGTAATGTCTCTGGAGAGCAAATCAAAGAGCGAGAAGTGGCGCAGGTGTTTGAGACGGTGATTGTTTAACAACGAGACGCAGAATTTTCGAACGCCTCTTGAAAGGCCTGCGCCTCTTATTTGCAACTTTAAGTCGATGCCTTTGAAGCTGAAATTTAGTATACCTCTTTCCACTTCATTTTCTCTTGATATATTGGCCAAAATCTGGCGAAAATTTCGAGAACACACAAAATTGTGCTTTGTAACAGGACCACATGCCGTCGAAAGAGATGGAACAAAGTAACGTCTCTGGAGTGCAAATCAAAGAGCGAGAAGTGGCGCAGGTGTTTCGAGACAGTGATTGTTTAACAACGAGACGCAGAATTTTCGAACGCCTCTTGAAAGGCCTGCGCCTCTTATTTGCAACTTTAAGGCGATGCATTTGAAGCTGAAATTTAGTATACCTCTTTCGACTTCATGTTCTCCTGATATATTGGCCAAAATCTGGCGAAAATTTTCAGAATACACAAAATTTGGCTTTGTAACAGGACCACATGCCGTCGAAAGAGATGGAACAAAGTAACGTCTCTGGAGAGCAAATCAAAGAGCGAGAAGTGGCGCAGGTGTTTCGAGACAGTGATTGTTTAACAACGAGACGCAGAATTTTCGAACGCCTCTTGAAAGGCCTGCGCCTCTTATTTGCAACTTTAAGGCGATGCATTTGAAGCTGAAATTTAGTATACCTCTTTCGACTTCATGTTCTCCTGATATATTGGCCAAAATCTGGCGAAAATTTTCAGAATACACAAAATTGGGCTTTGTAACAGGAGAACATGGCGTCGAAAGAGATGGAACAAAGTAATGTCTCCGGAGAGCAAATCAAAGAGCGAGAAGTGGCGCAGATGTTTCGAGACAGTGACTGTTTAACGAAGAGACGCAGAATTTTCGAACGTCTCTTGAGAGGCCTGCGCCTCTTATTTGCAACTTTAAGGCGATGCCTTTGAAGCTGAAATTTAGTATACCTCTTTCCACTTCATGTTCTCCTGATATATTGGGCAAAATCTGGCGAAAATTTTCAGAATGCACAAAATTGGGCTTTGTAATAGGAGAACATGCCGTCGAAAGAGATGGAACAAAGTAACATCTCCGGAGAGCAAATCAAAGAGCGAGAAGTGGCGCAGATGTTTCGAGACAGTGACTGTTTAACGAAGACACGCAGAATTTTCGAACGCCTCTTGAAAGTCCTGCGCCTCATATTTGCAACTTTAAGGCGATGCCTTTGAAGCTGAAATTTAGTATACCTCTTTCCACTTCATTTTCTCCTGATATATTGACCAAAATCTGGCGAAAATTTCGAGAATACACTAAATTGAGCTTTGTAACAGGACAACATGCCGTCGAAAGAGATGGAACAAAGTAACGTCTCTGGAGAGCAAATCAAAGAGCGAGAAGTGGCGCAGGTGTTTCGAGACAGTGACAGTTTAACGAAGAGATGCAGAATTTTCGAACGCCTCTTGAGAGGCCTGCGCCTCTTATTTGCAACTTTAAGGCGATGCCTTTGAAGCTGAAATTTAGTATACCTCTTTCCACTTCATGTTCTCCTGATATATTGGGCAAAATCTGGCGAAAATTTTCAGAATGCACAAAATTGGGCTTTGTAATAGGAGAACATGCCGTCGAAAGAGATGGAACAAAGTAACATCTCCGGAGAGCAAATCAAAGAGCGAGAAGTGGCGCAGATGTTTCGAGACAGTGACTGTTTAACGAAGACACGCAGAATTTTCGAACGCCTCTTGAAAGGCCTGCGCCTCTTATTTGCAACTTTAAGGCGATGCCTTTGAAGCTGAAATTTAGTATACCTCTTTCCACTTCATTTTCTCCTGATATATTGGCCAAAATCTGGCGAAAATTTCGAGAATACACAAAATTGTGCTTTGTAACAGGACAACATGCCGTCGAAAGAGATGGAACAAAGTAACGTCTCTGGAGAGCAAATCAAAGAGCGAGAAGTGGCGCAGGTGTTTGAGACGGTGATTGTTTAACAACGAGACGCAGAATTTTCGAACGCCTCTTGAAAGGCCTGCGCCTCTTATTTGCAACTTTAATGCGATGCATTTGAAGCTGAAATTTAGTATACCTCTTTCCACTTCATGTTCTCCTGATATATTGGCCAAAATCTGGCGAAAATTTTCAGAATGCACAAAATTGGGCTTTGTAACAGGAGAACATGCCGTCGGAAGAGATGGCACAAAGTAACGTCTCCGGAGAGCAAATCAAAGAGCGAGAAGTGGCGCAGATGTTTCGAGACAGTGACTGTTTAACGAAGACACGCAGAATTTTCGAACGCCTCTTGAAAGGCCAGCGCCTCTGATTTGCAACTTTAAGACGATGCCTTTGAAGCTGAAATTTAGTACTCCTCTTTCCACTTCATTTTCTCCTGATATATTGGCCAAAATCTGGCGAAAATTTCGAGAATACACAAAATTGTGCTTTGTAACAGGACAACATGCCGTCGAAAGAGATGGAACAAAGTAATGTCTCTGGAGAGCAAATCAAAGAGCGAGAAGTGGCGCAGGTGTTTCGAGACAGTGACTGTTTAACGAAGAGACGCAGAATTTTCGAACGCCTCTTGAAAGGCCTGCGCCTCTTATTTGCAACTTTAAGGCGATGCCTTTGAAGCTGAAATTTAGTATACCTCTTTCGACTTCATGTTCACCTGATATATTGGCCAATATCTGGCGAAAATTTTCAGAATGCACAAAATTGGGCTTTGTAACAGGAGAACATGCCGTCGAAAGAGATGGCACAAAGTAACGTCTCCGGAGAGCAAATCAAAGAGCGAGAAGTGGCGCAGATGTTTCGAGACAGTGACTGTTTAACGAAGAGACGCAGAATTTTCGAACGCCTCTTGAGAGGCCTGCGCCTCTTATTTGCAACTTTAAGGCGATGCCTTTGAAGCTGAAATTTAGTATACCTCTTTCCACTTCATGTTCTCCTGATATATTGGGCAAAATCTGGCGAAAATTTTCAGAATGCACAAAATTGGGCTTTGTAATAGGAGAACATGCCGTCGAAAGAGATGGAACAAAGTAACATCTCCGGAGAGCAAATCAAAGAGCGAGAAGTGGCGCAGATGTTTCGAGACAGTGACTGTTTAACGAAGACACGCAGAATTTTCGAACGCCTCTTGAAAGGCCTGCGCCGCTTATTTGCAACTTTAAGGCGATGCCTTTGAAGCTGAAATTTAGTATACCTCTTTCCACTTCATGTTCTCCTGATATATTGGCCAAAATCTGGCGAAAATTTTCAGAATGCACAAAATTGGGCTTTGTAACAGGAGAACATGCCGTCGGAAGAGATGGCACAAAGTAACGTCTCCGGAGAGCAAATCAAAGAGCGAGAAGTGGCGCAGATGTTTCGAGACAGTGACTGTTTAACGAAGACACGCAGAATTTTCGAACGCCTCTTGAAAGGCCAGCGCCTCTGATTTGCAACTTTAAGACGATGCCTTTGAAGCTGAAATTTAGTACTCCTCTTTCCACTTCATTTTCTCCTGATATATTGGCCAAAATCTGGCGAAAATTTCGAGAATACACAAAATTGTGCTTTGTAACAGGACAACATGCCGTCGAAAGAGATGGAACAAAGTAACGTCTCTGGAGAGCAAATCAAAGAGCGAGAAGTGGCGCAGGTGTTTGAGACGGTGATTGTTTAACAACGAGACGCAGAATTTTCGAACGCCTCTTGAAAGGCCTGCGCCTCTTATTTGCAACTTTAAGGCGATGCCTTTGAAGCTGAAATTTAGTATACCTCTTTCCACTTCATTTTCTCTTGATATATTGGCCAAAATCTGGCGAAAATTTCGAGAATACACAAAATTGTGCTTTGTAACAGGACCACATGCCGTCGAAAGAGATGGAACAAAGTAACGTCTCTGGAGTGCAAATCAAAGAGCGAGAAGTGGCGCAGGTGTTTCGAGACAGTGATTGTTTAACAACGAGACGCAGAATTTTCGAACGCCTCTTGAAAGGCCTGCGCCTCTTATTTGCAACTTTAAGGCGATGCATTTGAAGCTGAAATTTAGTATACCTCTTTCGACTTCATGTTCTCCTGATATATTGGCCAAAATCTGGCGAAAATTTTCAGAATACACAAAATTGGGCTTTGTAACAGGAGAACATGCCGTCGAAAGAGATGGAACAAAGTAATGTCTCCGGAGAGCAAATCAAAGAGCGAGAAGTGGCGCAGATGTTTCGAGACAGTGACTGTTTAACGAAGACACGCAGAATTTTCGAACGCCTCTTGAAAGGCCTGCGCCTCTTATTTGCAACTTTAAGGCGATGCCTTTGAAGCTGAAATTTAGTATACCTCTTTCCACTTCATTTTCTCCTGATATATTGGCCAAAATCTGGCGAAAATTTCGAGAATAC
>NW_027486514.1:0-22197 GCF_050908995.1 Andrena cerasifolii | reverse complement strand
TAAAAAAATAGGTAAATAAATTAGAGGAAAAAATAGGTAACTATACAGAGAAAAAATAGGTAAATAAATGAGAGAAAAAAGAGGTAAATAACTAGAGGAAAAATAGGTAAATAGATAGAGAAAAATAGGTAAATAAATAGAGAAAAAATAGGTAAATAAATTAGAGGAAAAAATAGGTAAATAAACAGAGAAAAATAGGTAAATAAATAGAGAAAAAATAGGTAAATATATACAGAAAAATAGGTAAAGTAGGTAGAGAAAAAATAGGTGTATAAATAGAGAAAAATAGGTAAATAAACCAAAGGAAAAAAGGTAAATAAATTAGAGGAAAAAATAGGTAAATAAACAGAGAAAAATGGGTAATGAAGAAGAGAAAACAATGGAGGTAAATAAATACAGAAAATAGGTAAATAAATACAGGAAAAAAAGAGGTAACTAAATAGAGAAGAATAGGTAAATAAATATAGAAAAATAGGTAAATAAGCAGAGAAAAAATTGGTAAATACATTAGAGGAAAAAATACATAAAGAAATAGTGGAAAATAGGTAATGAATTAGAGAATACAAAGGAGGTAAATAAATACAGAAAATAGGTAAATAAATAGAGAAAAATAGGTAAATAATTTAGAGAAAAAAATAGGCAAATAAATAGAGAAAAATAGGTAATGAAGTAGAGAAAACAAAGTAGGTAAATAAATACAGAAAAAAGTGGTAAATAACTAGAGAAAAAATAGGTAAATAAATATAGAAAATATAGGTAAATTATCTAGAGAAAAATTGGTAAATAAATAGAGAAAACAAAATAGGTAAATAAATAGAGAAAACAAAATAGGTAAATAAATACAGAAAAATAGGTAAAGTAGGTAGAGAAAAAATAGGTGTATAAATAGAGAAAAATAGGTAAATAAACCAAAGGAAAAAAGGTAAATAAAAAATAGGTATATAAATTAGAGGAAAAAATAGGTAAATAAACAGAGACAAAATTGGGAAATAACTTAGAGAAAAAATAGATAAAGAAATAGTGGAAAGTAGGTAACGAAGTAGAGAATACAAAGGAGGTAAATAAATACAGAAAATAGGTAAATAAATAGAGAAAAATAGGTAAATAATTTAGAGAAAAAAATAGGCAAATAAATAGAGAAAAATAGGTAATGAAGTAGAGAAAACAAAGTAGGTAAATAAATACAGAAAAAAGAGGTAAATAACTAGAGAAAAAATAGGAAAATAAATAGAGAAAACAAAAGAGGTAAATAAATAGTGAATAAATAGGGAAATAAATAGCGAAAAATAGGTAAATTAGCTAGAGAAAAAATAGGTGTACAAATAGAGAAAAATAGCTAAATAAATCAAAGAAAAAAAGGTAAATAAAAAATAGGTAAATAAATTAAAGGAAAAAATAGATAAATAAACAGAGAAAAATACGTAAATAAATGAGAGAGAAAAATAGGTAAATATATAGAGAAAAAATAGGAAAACAAATAGAGAAAACAAAAGAGGTAAATAAATAGAGAAAAATAGGGAAATAAATAGAGAAATATAGGTAAATTATCTAGAGAAAAAATAGGTGTATAAATATAGATAAATAGCTACAAAAATCAAAGAAAAAAGGTAAATAAAAAATAGGTAAAGAAATTAGAGGAAAAAATAGGTAAATAAGCAGAGACAAAATTGGGAAATAACTTAGAGAAAAAAATAGATAAAGAAATAGTGGAAAATAGGTAATGAAGTAGAGAATACAAAGGAGGTAAATAAATACAGAAAATAGGTAAATAAATAGAGAAAAATAGGTAAATAACTTAGAGAAAAAAATAGATAAAGAAATAGTGGAAAATAGGTAATGAAGTAGAGAATACAAAGGAGGTAAATAAATACAGAAAATAGGTAAATAAATAGAGAAAAATAGGTAAATAATTTAGAGAAAAAAATAGGCAAATAAATAGAGAAAAATAGGTAATGAAGTAGAGAAAACAAAGTAGGTAAATAAATACAGAAAAAAGTGGTAAATAACTAGAGAAAAAATAGGTAAATAAATATAGAAAATATAGGTAAATTATCTAGAGAAAAATTGGTAAATAAATAGAGAAAACAAAATAGGTAAATAAATACAGAAAAATAGGTAAAGTAGGTAGAGAAAAAATAGGTGTATAAATAGAGAAAAATAGGTAAATAAACCAAAGGAAAAAAGGTAAATAAAAAATAGGTATATAAATTAGAGGAAGAAATAGGTAAATAAACAGAGACAAAATTGGGAAATAACTTAGAGAAAAAAATAGATAAAGAAATAGTGGAAAATAGGTAATGAAGTAGAGAATACAAAGGAGGTAAATAAATACAGAAAATAGGTAAATAAATAGAGAAAAATAGGTAAATAACTTAGAGAAAAATAGGTAAATAACTTAGAGAAAAAAATAGATAAAGAAATAGTGGAAAATAGGTAATGAAGTAGAGAATACAAAGGAGGTAAATAAATACAGAAAATAGGTAAATAAATAGAGAAAAATAGGTAAATAATTTAGAGAAAAAAATAGGCAAATAAATAGAGAAAAATAGGTAATGAAGTAGAGAAAACAAAGTAGGTAAATAAATACAGAAAAAAGTGGTAAATAACTAGAGAAATAATAGGTAAATAAATATAGAAAATATAGGTAAATTATCTAGAGAAAAATTGGTAAATAAATAGAGAAAACAAAATAGGTAAATAAATAGAGAAAACAAAATAGGTAAATAAATACAGAAAAATAGGTAAAGTAGGTACAGAAAAAATAGGTGTATAAATAGAGAAAAATAGGTAAATAAACCAAAGGAAAAAAGGTAAATAAAAAATAGGTATATAAATTAGAGGAAAAAATAGGTAAATAAACAGAGACAAAATTGGGAAATAACTTAGAGAAAAAAATAGATAAAGAAATAGTGGAAAATAGGTAATGAAGTAGAGAATACAAAGGAGGTAAATAAATACAGAAAATAGGTAAATAAATAGAGAAAAATAGGTAAATAATTTAGAGAAAAAAATAGGCAAATAAATAGAGAAAAATAGGTAATGAAGTAGAGAAAACAAAGTAGGTAAATAAATACAGAAAAAAGAGGTAAATAACTAGTGAAAAAATAGGTGTATAAATAGAGAAAATAGCTAAATAAATCACGGAAAAAAAGGTAAATAAAAAAATAGGTAAATAAATTAGAGGAAAAAATAGGTAACTATACAGAGAAAAAATAGGTAAATAAATGAGAGAAAAAAGAGGTAAATAACTAGAGGAAAAATAGGTAAATAGATAGAGAAAAATAGGTAAATAAATAGAGAAAAAATAGGTAAATAAATTAGAGGAAAAAATAGGTAAATAAACAGAGAAAAATAGGTAAATAAATAGAGAAAAAATAGGTAAATATATACAGAAAAATAGGTAAAGTAGGTAGAGAAAAAATAGGTGTATAAATAGAGAAAAATAGGTAAATAAACCAAAGGAAAAAAGGTAAATAAAAAATAGGTAAATAAATTAGAGGAAAAAATAGGTAAATAAACAGAGAAAAATGGGTAATGAAGTAGAGAAAACAATGGAGGTAAATAAATATAGAAAATAGGTAAATAAATACAGGAAAAAAAGAGGTAACTAAATAGAGAAGAATAGGTAAATAAATATAGAAAAATAGGTAAAGAAGCAGAGAAAAAATTGGTAAATACATTAGAGGAAAAAATACATAAAGAAATAGTGGAAAATAGGTAATGAATTAGAGAATACAAAGGAGGTAAATAAATACAGAAAATATGTAAATAAATAGAGAAAAATAGGTAAATAAGCAGAGAAAAAATTGGTAAATACATTAGAGAAAAAAATACATAAAGAAATAGTGGAAAATAGGTAATGAATTAGAGAATACAAAGGAGGTAAATAAATACAGAAAATAGGTAAATAAATACAGAAAAATAGGTAAATAATTTAGAGAAAAAATAGACAAATAAATAGAGAAAAATAGGAAATGAAGTAGAGAAAACAAAGTAGGTAAATAAATACAGAAAGAAGAGGTAAATAACTAGAGAAAAATAGGAAAATAAATAGAGAAAACAAAAGAGGTAAATAAATAGTGAAAAAATAGGGAAATAAATAGAGAAAAATAGGTAAATTAGCTAGAGAAAAAATAGGTGTATAAATAGAGAAAAATAGCTAAATAAATCAAAGAAAAAAAGGTAAATAAAAAAATAGGTAAATAAATTAAAGGAAAAAATAGATAAATAAACAGAAAAGAATACGTAAATAAATGAGAGAGAAAAATAGGTAAATATATAGAGAAAAAATAGGAAAATAAATAGAGAAAACAAAAGAGGTAAATAAACAGAGAAAAATAGGTAAATAAATAGAGAAAAAATAGGTAAATAAATTAGAGGAAAAAATAGGTAAATAAACAGAGAAAAATGGGTAATGAAGTAGAGAAAACAATGGAGGTAAATAAATACAGAAAATAGGTAAATAAATACAGGAAAAAAAGAGGTAACTAAATAGAGAAAAATAGGTAAATAAATATAGAAAAATAGGTAAATAAGCAGAGAAAAAATTGGTAAATACATTAGAGGAAAAAATACATAAAGAAATAGTGGAAAATAGGTAATGAATTAGAGAATACAAAGGAGGTAAATAAATACAGAAAATAGGTAAATAAATACAGAAAAATAGGTAAATAATTTAGAGAAAAAATAGACAAATAAATAGAGAAAATTAGGAAATGAAGTAGAGAAAACAAAGTAGGTAAATAAATACAGAAAGAAGAGGTAAATAACTAGAGAAAAATAGGAAAATAAATAGAGAAAACAAAAGAGGTAAATAAATAGTGAATAAATAGGGAAATAAATAGAGAAAAATAGGTAAATTAGCTAGAGAAAAAATAGGTGTATAAATATAGATAAATAGCTACAAAAATCAAAGAAAAAAGGTAAATAAAGAATAGGTAAAGAAATTAGAGGAAAAATAGGTAAATAAGCAGAGACAAAATTGGGAAATAACTTAGAGAAAAAAATAGATAAAGAAATAGTGGAAAATAGGTAATGAAGTAGAGAATACAAAGGAGGTAAATAAATACAGAAAATAGGTAAATAAATAGAGAAATATAGGTAAATAATTTAGAGAAAAAAATAGGCAAATAAGTAGAGAAAAATAGGTAATGAAGTAGAGAAAACAAAGTAGGTAAATAAATACAGAAAAAAGTGGTAAATAACTAGAGAAAAAATAGGTAAATAAATATAGAAAATATAGGTAAATTATCTAGAGAAAAAATTGGTAAATAAATAGAGAAAACAAAATAGGTAAATAAATAGAGAAAACAAAATAGGTAAATAAATACAGAAAAATAGGTAAAGTAGGTAGAGAAAAAATAGGTGTATAAATAGAGAAAAATAGGTAAATAAACCAAAGGAAAAAAGGTAAATAAAAAATAGGTATATAAATTAGAGGAAAAAATAGGTAAATAAACAGAGACAAAATTGGGAAATAACTTAGAGAAAAAAATAGATAAAGAAATAGTGGAAAATAGGTAATGAAGTAGAGAATACAAAGGAGGTAAATAAATACAGAAAATAGGTAAATAAATAGAGAAAAATAGGTAAATAATTTAGAGAAAAAAATAGGCAAATAAATAGAGAATAATAGGTAATGAAGTAGAGAAAACAAAGTAGGTAAATAAATACAGAAAAAAGAGGTAAATAACTAGTGAAAAAATAAGTGTATAAATAGAGAAAATAGCTAAATAAATCAAGGAAAAAAAGGTAAATAAAAAAATAGGTAAATAAATTAGAGGAAAAAATAGGTAACTATACAGAGAAAAAATAGGTAAATAAATGAGAGAAAAAAGAGGTAAATAACTAGACGAAAAATAGGTAAATAAATAGAGAAAACAAAAGAGGTAAATAGATAGAGAAAAATAGGTAAATAAATAGAGAAAAAATAGGTAAATAAATTAGAGGAAAAAATAGGTAAATAAACAGAGAAAAATAGGTAAATAAATAGAGAAAAAATAGGTAAATATATACAGAAAAATAGGTAAAGTAGGTAGAGAAAAAATAGGTGTATAAATAGAGAAAAATAGGTAAATAAACCAAAGGAAAAAAGGTAAATAAAAAATAGGTAAATAAATTAGAGGAAAAAATAGGTAAATAAACAGAGAAAAATGGGTAATGAAGTAGAGAAAACAATGGAGGTAAATAAATACAGAAAATAGGTAAATAAATACAGGAAAAAAAGAGGTAACTAAATAGAGAAAAATAGGTAAATAAATATAGAAAAAATTGGTAACTTATCTAGAGGAAAAATAGGTAAATAAATAGAGAAAAATAGGTAAATAAGCAGAGAAATAATTGGTAAATAAATTAGAGAAAAAAATAAATGAAGAAATAGTGGAAAATAGGTAATGAAGTAGAGAATACAAAGGAGGTAAATAAATACAGAAAATAGGTAAATAAATAGAGAAAAATAGGTAAATAATTTAGAGAAAAAAATAGACAAATAAATAGAGAAAAATAGGTAATGAAGTAGAGAAAACAAAGTAGGTAAATAAATACAGAAAAAAGAGGTAAATAACTAGAGAAAAAATAGGAAAATAAATAGAGAAAACAAAAGAGGTAAATAAATAGTGAATAAATAGGGAAATAAATAGAGAAAAATAGGTAAATTAGCTAGAGAAAAAATAGGTGTATAAATAGAGAAAAATAGCTAAATAAATCAAAGAAAAAAAGGTAAATAAAAAAATAGGTAAATAAATTAAAGGAAAAAATAGATAAATAAACAGAAAAGAATACGTAAATAAATGAGAGAGAAAAATAGGTAAATATATAGAGAAAAAATAGGAAAATAAATAGAGAAAACAAAAGAGGTAAATAAATAGAGAAAAATAGGTAAATAAATAGAGAAAAAATAGGTAAATAAATTAGAGGAAAAAATAGGTAAATAAACAGAGAAAAATGGGTAATGAAGTAGAGAAAACAATGGAGGTAAATAAATACAGAAAATAGGTAAATAAATACAGGAAAAAAAGAGGTAACTAAATAGAGAAAAATAGGTAAATAAATATAGAAAAATAGGTAAATAAGCAGAGAAAAAATTGGTAAATACATTAGAGGAAAAAATACATAAAGAAATAGTGGAAAATAGGTAATGAATTAGAGAATACAAAGGAGGTAAATAAATACAGAAAATAGGTAAATAAATAGAGAAAAATAGGTAAATAAATTAGAGAAAAAAATAGGCAAATAAATAGAGAAAAATAGGTAATGAAGTAGAGAAAACAAAGTAGGTAAATAAATACAGAAAAAAGAGGTAAATAACTAGTGAAAAAATAAGTGTATAAATAGAGAAAATAGCTAAATAAATCAAGGAAAAAAAGGTAAATAAAAAAATAGGTAAATAAATTAGAGGAAACAATAGGTAACTATACAGAGAAAAAATAGGTAAATAAATGAGAGAAAAAAGAGGTAAATAACTAGAGGAAAAATAGGTAAATAAATAGAGAAAACAAAAGAGGTAAATAGATAGAGAAAAATAGGTAAATAAATAGAGAAAAAATAGGTAAATAAATTAGAGGAAAAAATAGGTAAATAAACAGAGAAAAATAGGTAAATAAATAGAGAAAAAATAGGTAAATATATACAGAAAAATAGGTAAAGTAGGTAGAGAAAAAATAGGTGTATAAATAGAGAAAAATAGGTAAATAAACCAAAGGAAAAAAGGTAAATAAAAAATAGGTAAATAAATTAGAGGAAAAAATAGGTAAATAAACAGAGAAAAATGGGTAATGAAGTAGAGAAAACAATGGAGGTAAATAAATACAGAAAATAGGTAAATAAATACAGGAAAAAAAGAGGTAACTAAATAGAGAAAAATAGGTAAATAAATATAGAAAAATAGGTAAATAAGCAGAGAAAAAATTGGTAAATACATTAGAGGAAAAAATACATAAAGAAATAGTGGAAAGTAGGAAATGAATTAGAGAATACAAAGGAGGTAAATAAATACAGAAAATATGTAAATAAATAGAGAAAAATAGGTAAATAATTTAGAGAAAAAAATAGGCAAATAAATACAGAAATATAGGTAATGAAGTAGAGAAAACAAAGTAGGTAAATAAATACAGAAAAAAGTGGTAAATGACTAGAGAAAAAATAGGTAAATAAATATAGAAAAAATTGGTAACTTATCTAGAGGAAAAATAGGTAAATAAATAGAGAAAAATAGGTAAATAAGCAGAGAAAAAAAGGTAAATAAAAAAATAGGTAAATAAATTAAAGGAAAAAATAGGTAAATAAGCAGAGAAATAATTGGTAAATAAATTAGAGAAAAAAATAAATGAAGAAATAGTGGAAAATAGGTAATGAAGTAGAGAATACAAAGGAGGTAAATAAATACAGAAAATAGGTAAATAAATAGAGAAAAATAGGTAAATAATTTAGAGAAAAAAATAGACAAATAAATAGAGAAAAATAGGTAATGAAGTAGAGAAAACAAAGTAGGTAAATAAATACAGAAAAAAGAGGTAAATAACTAGAGAAAAAATAGGAAAATAAATAGAGAAAACAAAAGAGGTAAATAAATAGTGAATAAATAGGGAAATAAATAGAGAAAAATAGGTAAATTAGCTAGAGAAAAAATAGGTGTATAAATAGAGAAAAATAGCTAAATAAATCAAAGAAAAAAAGGTAAATAAAAAAATAGGTAAATAAATTAAAGGAAAAAATAGATAAATAAACAGAAAAGAATACGTAAATAAATGAGAGAGAAAAATAGGTAAATATATAGAGAAAAAATAGGAAAATAAATAGAGAAAACAAAAGAGGTAAATAAATAGAGAAAAATAGGTAAATAAATAGAGAAAAAATAGGTAAATAAATTAGAGGAAAAAATAGGTAAATAAACAGAGAAAAATGGGTAATGAAGTAGAGAAAACAATGGAGGTAAATAAATACAGAAAATAGGTAAATAAATACAGGAAAAAAAGAGGTAACTAAATAGAGAAAAATAGGTAAATAAATATAGAAAAATAGGTAAATAAGCAGAGAAAAAATTGGTAAATACATTAGAGGAAAAAATACATAAAGAAATAGTGGAAAATAGGTAATGAATTAGAGAATACAAAGGAGGTAAATAAATACAGAAAATAGGTAAATAAATAGAGAAAAATAGGTAAATAAATTAGAGAAAAAAATAGGCAAATAAATAGAGAAAAATAGGTAATGAAGTAGAGAAAACAAAGTAGGTAAATAAATACAGAAAAAAGAGGTAAATAACTAGTGAAAAAATAAGTGTATAAATAGAGAAAATAGCTAAATAAATCAAGGAAAAAAAGGTAAATAAAAAAATAGGTAAATAAATTAGAGGAAACAATAGGTAACTATACAGAGAAAAAATAGGTAAATAAATGAGAGAAAAAAGAGGTAAATAACTAGAGGAAAAATAGGTAAATAAATAGAGAAAACAAAAGAGGTAAATAGATAGAGAAAAATAGGTAAATAAATAGAGAAAAAATAGGTAAATAAATTAGAGGAAAAAATAGGTAAATAAACTGAGAAAAATAGGTAAATAAATAGAGAAAAAATAGGTAAATATATACAGAAAAATAGGTAAAGTAGGTAGAGAAAAAATAGGTGTATAAATAGAGAAAAATAGGTAAATAAACCAAAGGAAAAAAGGTAAATAAAAAATAGGTAAATAAATTAGAGGAAAAAATAGGTAAATAAACAGAGAAAAATGGGTAATGAAGTAGAGAAAACAATGGAGGTAAATAAATACAGAAAATAGGTAAATAAATACAGGAAAAAAAGAGGTAACTAAATAGAGAAAAATAGGTAAATAAATATAGAAAAATAGGTAAATAAGCAGAGAAAAAATTGGTAAATACATTAGAGGAAAAAATACATAAAGAAATAGTGGAAAATAGGTAATGAATTAGAGAATACAAAGGAGGTAAATAAATACAGAAAATAGGTAAATAAATACAGAAAAATAGGTAAATAATTTAGAGAAAAAATAGACAAATAAATAGAGAAAATTAGGAAATGAAGTAGAGAAAACAAAGTAGGTAAATAAATACAGAAAGAAGAGGTAAATAACTAGAGAAAAATAGGAAAATAAATAGAGAAAACAAAAGAGGTAAATAAATAGTGAATAAATAGGGAAATAAATAGAGAAAAATAGGTAAATTAGCTAGAGAAAAAATAGGTGTATAAATATAGATAAATAGCTACAAAAATCAAAGAAAAAAGGTAAATAAAGAATAGGTAAAGAAATTAGAGGAAAAATAGGTAAATAAGCAGAGACAAAATTGGGAAATAACTTAGAGAAAAAAATAGATAAAGAAATAGTGGAAAATAGGTAATGAAGTAGAGAATACAAAGGAGGTAAATAAATACAGAAAATAGGTAAATAAATAGAGAAATATAGGTAAATAATTTAGAGAAAAAAATAGGCAAATAAGTAGAGAAAAATAGGTAATGAAGTAGAGAAAACAAAGTAGGTAAATAAATACAGAAAAAAGTGGTAAATAACTAGAGAAAAAATAGGTAAATAAATATAGAAAATATAGGTAAATTATCTAGAGAAAAAATTGGTAAATAAATAGAGAAAACAAAATAGGTAAATAAATAGAGAAAACAAAATAGGTAAATAAATACAGAAAAATAGGTAAAGTAGGTAGAGAAAAAATAGGTGTATAAATAGAGAAAAATAGGTAAATAAACCAAAGGAAAAAAGGTAAATAAAAAATAGGTATATAAATTAGAGGAAAAAATAGGTATAAACAGAGACAAAATTGGGAAATAACTTAGAGAAAAAAATAGATAAAGAAATAGTGGAAAATAGGTAATGAAGTAGAGAATACAAAGGAGGTAAATAAATACAGAAAATAGGTAAATAAATAGAGAAAAATAGGTAAATAATTTAGAGAAAAAAATAGGCAAATAAATAGAGAATAATAGGTAATGAAGTAGAGAAAACAAAGTAGGTAAATAAATACAGAAAAAAGAGGTAAATAACTAGTGAAAAAATAAGTGTATAAATAGAGAAAATAGCTAAATAAATCAAGGAAAAAAAGGTAAATAAAAAAATAGGTAAATAAATTAGAGGAAAAAATAGGTAACTATACAGAGAAAAAATAGGTAAATAAATGAGAGAAAAAAGAGGTAAATAACTAGACGAAAAATAGGTAAATAAATAGAGAAAACAAAAGAGGTAAATAGATAGAGAAAAATAGGTAAATAAATAGAGAAAAAATAGGTAAATAAATTAGAGGAAAAAATAGGTAAATAAACAGAGAAAAATAGGTAAATAAATAGAGAAAAAATAGGTAAATATATACAGAAAAATAGGTAAAGTAGGTAGAGAAAAAATAGGTGTATAAATAGAGAAAAATAGGTAAATAAACCAAAGGAAAAAAGGTAAATAAAAAATAGGTAAATAAATTAGAGGAAAAAATAGGTAAATAAACAGAGAAAAATGGGTAATGAAGTAGAGAAAACAATGGAGGTAAATAAATACAGAAAATAGGTAAATAAATACAGGAAAAAAAGAGGTAACTAAATAGAGAAAAATAGGTAAATAAATATAGAAAAAATTGGTAACTTATCTAGAGGAAAAATAGGTAAATAAATAGAGAAAAATAGGTAAATAAGCAGAGAAATAATTGGTAAATAAATTAGAGAAAAAAATAAATGAAGAAATAGTGGAAAATAGGTAATGAAGTAGAGAATACAAAGGAGGTAAATAAATACAGAAAATAGGTAAATAAATAGAGAAAAATAGGTAAATAATTTAGAGAAAAAAATAGACAAATAAATAGAGAAAAATAGGTAATGAAGTAGAGAAAACAAAGTAGGTAAATAAATACAGAAAAAAGAGGTAAATAACTAGAGAAAAAATAGGAAAATAAATAGAGAAAACAAAAGAGGTAAATAAATAGTGAATAAATAGGGAAATAAATAGAGAAAAATAGGTAAATTAGCTAGAGAAAAAATAGGTGTATAAATAGAGAAAAATAGCTAAATAAATCAAAGAAAAAAAGGTAAATAAAAAAATAGGTAAATAAATTAAAGGAAAAAATAGATAAATAAACAGAAAAGAATACGTAAATAAATGAGAGAGAAAAATAGGTAAATATATAGAGAAAAAATAGGAAAATAAATAGAGAAAACAAAAGAGGTAAATAAATAGAGAAAAATAGGTAAATAAATAGAGAAAAAATAGGTAAATAAATTAGAGGAAAAAATAGGTAAATAAACAGAGAAAAATGGGTAATGAAGTAGAGAAAACAATGGAGGTAAATAAATACAGAAAATAGGTAAATAAATACAGGAAAAAAAGAGGTAACTAAATAGAGAAAAATAGGTAAATAAATATAGAAAAATAGGTAAATAAGCAGAGAAAAAATTGGTAAATACATTAGAGGAAAAAATACTTAAAGAAATAGTGGAAAATAGGTAATGAATTAGAGAATACAAAGGAGGTAAATAAATACAGAAAATAGGTAAATAAATAGAGAAAAATAGGTAAATAAATTAGAGAAAAAAATAGGCAAATAAATAGAGAAAAATAGGTAATGAAGTAGAGAAAACAAAGTAGGTAAATAAATACAGAAAAAAGAGGTAAATAACTAGTGAAAAAATAAGTGTATAAATAGAGAAAATAGCTAAATAAATCAAGGAAAAAAAGGTAAATAAAAAAATAGGTAAATAAATTAGAGGAAACAATAGGTAACTATACAGAGAAAAAATAGGTAAATAAATGAGAGAAAAAAGAGGTAAATAACTAGAGGAAAAATAGGTAAATAAATAGAGAAAACAAAAGAGGTAAATAGATAGAGAAAAATAGGTAAATAAATAGAGAAAAAATAGGTAAATAAATTAGAGGAAAAAATAGGTAAATAAACAGAGAAAAATAGGTAAATAAATAGAGAAAAAATAGGTAAATATATACAGAAAAATAGGTAAAGTAGGTAGAGAAAAAATAGGTGTATAAATAGAGAAAAATAGGTAAATAAACCAAAGGAAAAAAGGTAAATAAAAAATAGGTAAATAAATTAGAGGAAAAAATAGGTAAATAAACAGAGAAAAATGGGTAATGAAGTAGAGAAAACAATGGAGGTAAATAAATACAGAAAATAGGTAAATAAATACAGGAAAAAAAGAGGTAACTAAATAGAGAAAAATAGGTAAATAAATATAGAAAAATAGGTAAATAAGCAGAGAAAAAATTGGTAAATACATTAGAGGAAAAAATACATAAAGAAATAGTGGAAAGTAGGAAATGAATTAGAGAATACAAAGGAGGTAAATAAATACAGAAAATATGTAAATAAATAGAGAAAAATAGGTAAATAATTTAGAGAAAAAAATAGGCAAATAAATACAGAAATATAGGTAATGAAGTAGAGAAAACAAAGTAGGTAAATAAATACAGAAAAAAGTGGTAAATGACTAGAGAAAAAATAGGTAAATAAATATAGAAAAAATTGGTAACTTATCTAGAGGAAAAATAGGTAAATAAATAGAGAAAAATAGGTAAATAAGCAGAGAAAAAAAGGTAAATAAAAAAATAGGTAAATAAATTAAAGGAAAAAATAGGTAAATAAGCAGAGAAATAATTGGTAAATAAATTAGAGAAAAAAATAAATGAAGAAATAGTGGAAAATAGGTAATGAAGTAGAGAATACAAAGGAGGTAAATAAATACAGAAAATAGGTAAATAAATAGAGAAAAATAGGTAAATAATTTAGAGAAAAAAATAGACAAATAAATAGAGAAAAATAGGTAATGAAGTAGAGAAAACAAAGTAGGTAAATAAATACAGAAAAAAGAGGTAAATAACTAGAGAAAAAATAGGAAAATAAATAGAGAAAACAAAAGAGGTAAATAAATAGTGAATAAATAGGGAAATAAATAGAGAAAAATAGGTAAATTAGCTAGAGAAAAAATAGGTGTATAAATAGAGAAAAATAGCTAAATAAATCAAAGAAAAAAAGGTAAATAAAAAAATAGGTAAATATATAGAGAAAAAATAGGAAAATAAATAGAGAAAACAAAAGAGGTAAATAAATAGAGAAAAATAGGTAAATAAATAGAGAAAAAATAGGTAAATAAATTAGAGGAAAAAATAGGTAAATAAACAGAGAAAAATGGGTAATGAAGTAGAGAAAACAATGGAGGTAAATAAATACAGAAAATAGGTAAATAAATACAGGAAAAAAAGAGGTAACTAAATAGAGAAAAATAGGTAAATAAATATAGAAAAATAGGTAAATAAGCAGAGAAAAAATTGGTAAATACATTAGAGGAAAAAATACATAAAGAAATAGTGGAAAATAGGTAATGAATTAGAGAATACAAAGGAGGTAAATAAATACAGAAAATAGGTAAATAAATAGAGAAAAATAGGTAAATAAATTAGAGAAAAAAATAGGCAAATAAATAGAGAAAAATAGGTAATGAAGTAGAGAAAACAAAGTAGGTAAATAAATACAGAAAAAAGAGGTAAATAACTAGTGAAAAAATAAGTGTATAAATAGAGAAAATAGCTAAATAAATCAAGGAAAAAAAGGTAAATAAAAAAATAGGTAAATAAATTAGAGGAAACAATAGGTAACTATACAGAGAAAAAATAGGTAAATAAATGAGAGAAAAAAGAGGTAAATAACTAGAGGAAAAATAGGTAAATAAATAGAGAAAACAAAAGAGGTAAATAGATAGAGAAAAATAGGTAAATAAATAGAGAAAAAATAGGTAAATAAATTAGAGGAAAAAATAGGTAAATAAACTGAGAAAAATAGGTAAATAAATAGAGAAAAAATAGGTAAATATATACAGAAAAATAGGTAAAGTAGGTAGAGAAAAAATAGGTGTATAAATAGAGAAAAATAGGTAAATAAACCAAAGGAAAAAAGGTAAATAAAAAATAGGTAAATAAATTAGAGGAAAAAATAGGTAAATAAACAGAGAAAAATGGGTAATGAAGTAGAGAAAACAATGGAGGTAAATAAATACAGAAAATAGGTAAATAAATACAGGAAAAAAAGAGGTAACTAAATAGAGAAAAATAGGTAAATAAATATAGAAAAATAGGTAAATAAGCAGAGAAAAAATTGGTAAATACATTAGAGGAAAAAATACATAAAGAAATAGTGGAAAGTAGGAAATGAATTAGAGAATACAAAGGAGGTAAATAAATACAGAAAATATGTAAATAAATAGAGAAAAATAGGTAAATAATTTAGAGAAAAAAATAGGCAAATAAATACAGAAATATAGGTAATGAAGTAGAGAAAACAAAGTAGGTAAATAAATACAGAAAAAAGTGGTAAATGACTAGAGAAAAAATAGGTAAATAAATATAGAAAAAATTGGTAACTTATCTAGAGGAAAAATAGGTAAATAAATAGAGAAAAATAGGTAAATAAGCAGAGAAAAAAAGGTAAATAAAAAAATAGGTAAATAAATTAAAGGAAAAAATAGGTAAATAAGCAGAGAAATAATTGGTAAATAAATTAGAGAAAAAAATAAATGAAGAAATAGTGGAAAATAGGTAATGAAGTAGAGAATACAAAGGAGGTAAATAAATACAGAAAATAGGTAAATAAATAGAGAAAAATAGGTAAATAATTTAGAGAAAAAAATAGACAAATAAATAGAGAAAAATAGGTAATGAAGTAGAGAAAACAAAGTAGGTAAATAAATACAGAAAAAAAGAGGTAAATAACTAGAGAAAAAATAGGAAAATAAATAGAGAAAACAAAAGAGGTAAATAAATAGTGAATAAATAGGGAAATAAATAGAGAAAAATAGGTAAATTAGCTAGAGAAAAAATAGGTGTATAAATAGAGAAAAATAGCTAAATAAATCAAAGAAAAAAAGGTAAATAAAAAATAGGTAAATAAATTAAAGGAAAAAATAGATAAATAAACAGAGAAAAATACTTAAATAAATGAGAGAGAAAAATAGGTAAATATATAGAGAAAAAATAGGAAAATAAATAGAGAAAACAAAAGAGGTAAATAATAGAGAAAAAATAGGGAAATAAATAGAGAAATATAGGTAAATTATCTAGAGAAAAAATAGGTGTATAAATATAGATAAATAGCTACAAAAATCAAAGAAAAAAGGTAAATAAAGAATAGGTAAAGAAATTAGAGGAAAAAATAGGTAAATAAGCAGAGACAAAATTGGGAAATAACTTAGAGAAAAAAATAGATAAAGAAATAGTGGAAAATAGGTAATGAAGTAGAGAATACAAAGGAGGTAAATAAATACAGAAAATAGGTAAATAAATAGAGAAAAATAGGTAAATAATTTAGAGAAAAAAATAGGCAAATAAATAGAGAAAAATAGGTAATGAAGTAGAGAAAACAAAGTAGGTAAATAAATACAGAAAAAAGAGGTAAATAACTAGTGAAAAAATAAGTGTATAAATAGAGAAAATAGCTAAATAAATCAAGGAAAAAAAGGTAAATAAAAAAATAAGTAAATAAATTAGAGGAAAAAATAGGTAACTATACAGAGAAAAAATAGGTAAATAAATGAGAGAAAAAAGAGGTAAATAACTAGAGGAAAAATAGGTAAATAAATAGAGAAAACAAAAGAGGTAAATAGATAGAGAAAAATAGGTAAATAAATAGAGAAAAAATAGGTAAATAAATTAGAGGAAAAAATACATAAAGAAATAGTGGAAAATAGGTAATGAATTAGAGAATACAAAGGAGGTAAATAAATACAGAAAATAGGTAAATAAATAGAGAAAAATAGGTAAATAATTTAGAGAAAAAAATAGACAAATAAATAGAGAAAAATAGGTAATGAAGTAGAGAAAACAAAGTAGGTAAATAAATACAGAAAAAAGAGGTAAATAACTAGAGAAAAAATAGGAAAATAAATAGAGAAAACAAAAGAGGTAAATAAATAGTGAATAAATAGGGAAATAAATAGAGAAAAATAGGTAAATTAGCTAGAGAAAAAATAGGTGTACAAATAGAGAAAAATAGCTAAATAAATCAAAGAAAAAAAGGTAAATAAAAAATAGGTAAATAAATTAAAGGAAAAAATAGATAAATAAACAGAGAAAAATACGTAAATAAATGAGAGAGAAAAATAGGTAAATATATAGAGAAAAAATAGGAAAATAAATAGAGAAAACAAAAGAGGTAAATAAATAGAGAAAAATAGGGAAATAAATAGAGAAATATAGGTAAATTATCTAGAGAAAAAATAGGTGTATAAATATAGATAAATAGCTACAAAAATCAAAGAAAAAAGGTAAATAAAAAATAGGTAAAGAAATTAGAGGAAAAAATAGGTAAATAAGCAGAGACAAAATTGGGAAATAACTTAGAGAAAAAAATAGATAAAGAAATAGTGGAAAATAGGTAATGAAGTAGAGAATACAAAGGAGGTAAATAAATACAGAAAATAGGTAAATAAATAGAGAAAAATAGGTAAATAATTTAGAGAAAAAAATAGGCAAATAAATAGAGAAAAATAGGTAATGAAGTAGAGAAAACAATGGAGGTAAATAAATACAGAAAATAGGTAAATAAATACAGGAAAAAAAGAGGTAACTAAATAGAGAAAAATAGGTAAATAAATAGAGAAAAATAGGTAAATAAATAGAGAAAAAATAGGTAAATAAATTAGAGGAAAAAATAGGTAAATAAACTGAGAAAAATAGGTAAATAAATAGAGAAAAAATAGGTAAATATATACAGAAAAATAGGTAAAGTAGGTAGAGAAAAAATAGGTGTATAAATAGAGAAAAATAGGTAAATAAAACCAAAGGAAAAAAGGTAAATAAAAAATAGGTAAATAAATTAGAGGAAAAAATAGGTAAATAAACAGAGAAAAATGGGTAATGAAGTAGAGAAAACAATGGAGGTAAATAAATACAGAAAATAGGTAAATAAATACAGGAAAAAAAGAGGTAACTAAATAGAGAAAAATAGGTAAATAAATATAGAAAAATAGGTAAATAAGCAGAGAAAAAATTGGTAAATACATTAGAGGAAAAAATACATAAAGAAATAGTGGAAAGTAGGAAATGAATTAGAGAATACAAAGGAGGTAAATAAATACAGAAAATATGTAAATAAATAGAGAAAAATAGGTAAATAATTTAGAGAAAAAAATAGGCAAATAAATACAGAAATATAGGTAATGAAGTAGAGAAAACAAAGTAGGTAAATAAATACAGAAAAAAGTGGTAAATGACTAGAGAAAAAATAGGTAAATAAATATAGAAAAAAATTGGTAACTTATCTAGAGGAAAAATAGGTAAATAAATAGAGAAAAATAGGTAAATAAGCAGAGAAAAAAAGGTAAATAAAAAAATAGGTAAATAAATTAAAGGAAAAAATAGGTAAATAAGCAGAGAAATAATTGGTAAATAAATTAGAGAAAAAAATAAATGAAGAAATAGTGGAAAATAGGTAATGAAGTAGAGAATACAAAGGAGGTAAATAAATACAGAAAATAGGTAAATAAATAGAGAAAAATAGGTAAATAATTTAGAGAAAAAAATAGACAAATAAATAGAGAAAAATAGGTAATGAAGTAGAGAAAACAAAGTAGGTAAATAAATACAGAAAAAAGAGGTAAATAACTAGAGAAAAAATAGGAAAATAAATAGAGAAAACAAAAGAGGTAAATAAATAGTGAATAAATAGGGAAATAAATAGAGAAAAATAGGTAAATTAGCTAGAGAAAAAATAGGTGTATAAATAGAGAAAAATAGCTAAATAAATCAAAGAAAAAAAGGTAAATAAAAAATAGGTAAATAAATTAAAGGAAAAAATAGATAAATAAACAGAGAAAAATACTTAAATAAATGAGAGAGAAAAATAGGTAAATATATAGAGAAAAAATAGGAAAATAAATAGAGAAAACAAAAGAGGTAAATAAATAGAGAAAAAATAGGGAAATAAATAGAGAAATATAGGTAAATTATCTAGAGAAAAAATAGGTGTATAAATATAGATAAATAGCTACAAAAATCAAAGAAAAAAGGTAAATAAAGAATAGGTAAAGAAATTAGAGGAAAAAATAGGTAAATAAGCAGAGACAAAATTGGGAAATAACTTAGAGAAAAAAATAGATAAAGAAATAGTGGAAAATAGGTAATGAAGTAGAGAATACAAAGGAGGTAAATAAATACAGAAAATAGGTAAATAAATAGAGAAAAATAGGTAAATAATTTAGAGAAAAAAATAGGCAAATAAATAGAGAAAAATAGGTAATGAAGTAGAGAAAACAAAGTAGATAAATAAATACAGAAAAAAGTGGTAAATAACTAGAGAAAAAATAGGTAAATAAATATAGGAAATATAGGTAAATTATCTAGAGAAAAAATAGGTAAATAAATAGAGAAAACAAAATAGGTAAATAAATAGAGAAACAAAAGAGGTAAATAAATACAGAAAATAGGTAAATTAGCTAGAGAAAAAATAGGTGTATAAATAGAGAAAAATAGGTAAATAATTTAGAGAAAAAATAGACAAATAAATAGAGAAAAATAGGTAATGAAGTAGAGAAAACAAAGTAGGTAAATAAATACAGAAAAAAGAGGTAAATAACTAGAGAAAAAATAGGAAAATAAATAGAGAAAACAAAAGAGGTAAATAAATAGTGAATAAATAGGGAAATAAATAGAGAAAAATAGGTAAATTAGCTAGAGAAAAAATAGGTGTACAAATAGAGAAAAATAGCTAAATAAATCAAAGAAAAAAAGGTAAATAAAAAATAGGTAAATAAATTAAAGGAAAAAATAGATAAATAAACAGAGAAAAATACGTAAATAAATGAGAGAGAAAAATAGGTAAATATATAGAGAAAAAATAGGAAAATAAATAGAGAAAACAAAAGAGGTAAATAAATAGAGAAAAATAGGGAAATAAATAGAGAAATATAGGTAAATTATCTAGAGAAAAAATAGGTGTATAAATATAGATAAATAGCTACAAAAATCAAAGAAAAAAGGTAAATAAAAAATAGGTAAAGAAATTAGAGGAAAAAATAGGTAAATAAGCAGAGACAAAATTGGGAAATAACTTAGAGAAAAAAATAGATAAAGAAATAGTGGAAAATAGGTAATGAAGTAGAGAATACAAAGGAGGTAAATAAATACAGAAAATAGGTAAATAAATAGAGAAAAATAGGTAAATAATTTAGAGAAAAAAATAGGCAAATAAATAGAGAAAAATAGGTAATGAAGTAGAGAAAACAAAGTAGATAAATAAATACAGAAAAAAGTGGTAAATAACTAGAGAAAAAATAGGTAAATAAATATAGGAAATATAGGTAAATTATCTAGAGAAAAAATAGGTAAATAAATAGAGAAAAACAAAAGAGGTAAATAAATACAGAAAATAGGTAAATTAGCTAGAGAAAAAATAGGTGTATAAATAGAGAAAAATAGGTAAATAATTTAGAGAAAAAAAATAGACAAATAAATAGAGAAAAATAGGTAATGAAGTAGAGAAAACAAAGTAGGTAAATAAATACAGAAAAAAGAGGTAAATAACTAGAGAAAAAATAGGAAAATAAATAGAGAAAACAAAAGAGGTAAATAAATAGTGAATAAATAGGGAAATAAATAGAGAAAAATAGGTAAATTAGCTAGAGAAAAAATAGGTGTATAAATAGAGAAAAATAGCTAAATAAATCAAAGAAAAAAAGGTAAATAAAAAATAGGTAAATAAATTAAAGGAAAAAATAGATAAATAAACAGAGAAAAATACTTAAATAAATGAGAGAGAAAAATAGGTAAATATATAGAGAAAAAATAGGAAAATAAATAGAGAAAACAAAAGAGGTAAATAAATAGAGAAAAAATAGGGAAATAAATAGAGAAATATAGGTAAATTATCTAGAGAAAAAATAGGTGTATAAATATAGATAAATAGCTACAAAAATCAAAGAAAAAAGGTAAATAAAGAATAGGTAAAGAAATTAGAGGAAAAAATAGGTAAATAAGCAGAGACAAAATTGGGAAATAACTTAGAGAAAAAAATAGATAAAGAAATAGTGGAAAATAGGTAATGAAGTAGAGAATACAAAGGAGGTAAATAAATACAGAAAATAGGTAAATAAATAGAGAAAAATAGGTAAATAATTTAGAGAAAAAAATAGGCAAATAAATAGAGAAAAATAGGTAATGAAGTAGAGAAAACAAAGTAGGTAAATAAATACAGAAAAAAGAGGTAAATAACTAGTGAAAAAATAAGTGTATAAATAGAGAAAATAGCTAAATAAATCAAGGAAAAAAAGGTAAATAAAAAAATAGGTAAATAAATTAGAGGAAAAAATAGGTAACTATACAGAGAAAAAATAGGTAAATAAATGAGAGAAAAAAGAGGTAAATAACTAGAGGAAAAATAGGTAAATAATTTAGAGAAAAAAATAGACAAATAAATAGAGAAAAATAGGTAATGAAGTAGAGAAAACAAAGTAGGTAAATAAATACAGAAAAAAGAGGTAAATAACTAGAGAAAAAATAGGAAAATAAATAGAGAAAACAAAAGAGGTAAATAAATAGTGAATAAATAGGGAAATAAATAGAGAAAAATAGGTAAATTAGCTAGAGAAAAAATAGGTGTACAAATAGAGAAAAATAGCTAAATAAATCAAAGAAAAAAAGGTAAATAAAAAATAGGTAAATAAATTAAAGGAAAAAATAGATAAATAAACAGAGAAAAATACGTAAATAAATGAGAGAGAAAAATAGGTAAATATATAGAGAAAAAATAGGAAAATAAATAGAGAAAACAAAAGAGGTAAATAAATAGAGAAAAATAGGGAAATAAATAGAGAAATATAGGTAAATTATCTAGAGAAAAAATAGGTGTATAAATATAGATAAATAGCTACAAAAATCAAAGAAAAAAGGTAAATAAAAAATAGGTAAAGAAATTAGAGGAAAAAATAGGTAAATAAGCAGAGACAAAATTGGGAAATAACTTAGAGAAAAAAATAGATAAAGAAATAGTGGAAAATAGGTAATGAAGTAGAGAATACAAAGGAGGTAAATAAATACAGAAAATAGGTAAATAAATAGAGAAAAATAGGTAAATAATTTAGAGAAAAAAATAGACAAATAAATAGAGAAAAATAGGTAATGAAGTAGAGAAAACAAAGTAGGTAAATAAATACAGAAAAAAGAGGTAAATAACTAGAGAAAAAATAGGAAAATAAATAGAG
>NW_027486513.1:0-22203 GCF_050908995.1 Andrena cerasifolii | reverse complement strand
CTTTGTTTTTAATTTTTTAAACAAAATTTTTTAATTTTTAAAATTTTTTTTTAAATTTTTAAAATTTTTTTACAATTTTTTTATTTCAAAAAATGTTTTTTAATTTTTTTAAATTTTATTTAAATTTTTTAAAAAAAATTTTTTAAATTTCTATTTTAATTTTTTTTTTAATTTTTAATTTTTTTAAATTTTTTTTAAAATTATTTATATTTTTTAATTTTTTTAATTTTTTTAATTTTTTTAATTTTTAAATTTTTTTTTTAATTTTTAATTTTTTTTCTAATTTTTTTTTTTTTTTTTAATTTTTGAAATTTTTTTTAATTTTAAATTTTTTTTAATTTTTAAATTTTTGAAATTTTTTTTTTAATATTTGAAAATTTTTCTAAATTTTTTTTAATTTATTTAAAAGTATTATTTTTTATTTCAAAAATGTTTTTTCATTTTTAAAAATTTTTTTTTAATTTTTATTTTTCTTTTTTTTATTTTTTTTTTAATTTTTAAAATTTTCTTAAAACTTTTATTTTAATTTTTTAAACAAAATTTTTTAATTTTTTAAATTTTTTTTTTAAATTTTTAAATTTTTTTTTAAATTTTTTTTAAAATTATAATTTTTTTATTTCAAAAAATGTTTTTTAATTTTTTTTAAATTTTTTTTAAAATTTTTAAAAAAAAAAATTTTAAATTTCTATTCTAATTTTTTTTTAATTTTTAAATTTTTTTTATTTTTTTTTTAATTATTTATATTTTTTAATTTTTTTAATTTTTTTAATTTTTTTAATTTTTAAATTTTTTTTTAATTTTTATATTTTTGTTTTAATTTTTAAATTTTTTTTTAATTTTTAAATTTTTTTTTTAATTTTTAAATTTTTTTTTTAATTTTTAAATTTTTTTTTTAATTTTTAAATTTTTTTTTAATTTTTAAATTTTTTTTTTAATTTTTAAATTTTTTTTTTAATTTTTAAATTTTTTTTTTAATTTTTAAATTTTTTTTTAATTTAAATTTTTTTAATTTTTAAATTTTTTTTTAATTTTTTTTTTAATTTTTGAAAATTTTTCTAAATTTGGTTTTAATTTTTTTAAAAGTATAATTTTTTTATTTCAAAAATGTTTTTTAATTTTTTTTTAATTTTTTCAAATTTTATTTTTTTTTAAATTTTCTTATAATTTTTTTACATTTTTTTTAAATTTTTTTTTAAATTTTTTAAAAATTTTCTTTGCTTTATTTATATTTAAATTTTTTAAAATTTTTTAAAATTTTTTTTTTAAATTTGTTTCAATTTTTTAACAAAATTAAAAAAAATTATTTATTTTTTAATTTTAAATTTTTTTTTAATTATTTATATTTTTTAATTTTTTAAATTTTTAAAATTTTTTTAATTTTTAAATTTTTTTTTTAATTTTTTTTTAATTTTTGAAAATTTTTCTAAATTTGGTTTTAATTTTTTTAAAAGTATAATTTTTTTATTTCAAAAATGTTTTTTAATTTTTTTTTAATTTTTTCAAATTTTTATTTTTATTTTAATTTTCTTATAATTTTTTTACATTTTTTTTAAAATTTTTTTTTAAATTTTTTAAAAATTTTCTTTGCTTTATTTATATTTAAATTTTTTAAAATTTTTTAAATTTTTTTTTTAAAATTTGTTTCAATTTTTTAACAAAATTAAAAAAAATTATTTATTTTTTAATTTTTTTAATTTTTAAATTTTTTTTTAATTATTTATATCTTTTAATTTTTTAAATTTTTAAAATTTTTTTAATTTTTAAATTTTTTTTTAAATTTTTTAAATTTTTTTTTTAAATTTTTAAATTTTTTTTTAATTTTTTCAAATTTTTAATTTTTTTTTTTAATTTTTAAAAATTTTTTAAATTTTTTTTTATAATTTTTGAAAATTTTCTTAAAACTTTTTTTTAAATTTTTTAAACAAAATTTTTTAATTTTTTAAAAAAATTTTCAAAATTTTTTAAAATTATTTTAATTTTTTTTAAAATTATAATTTTTTTATTTAAAATTTTTTTTTTAATTTTTTTCTTTTATTTTAATTTTTTAACTTTTTCAATTTTTTATTTTTTTTTTAAATTTTCTTATAATTTTTTTTAATTTTTGAAATTTTTTAAAATTTTTTTTTGAATTTTTGAAAATTTTTCTAAATTTTTTTTTTAATTTATTTAAAAGTATTATTTTTTTATTTCAAAAATGTTTTTTAATTTTTTAAAATTTTTTTTTAATTTTTATTTTTCTTTTTTTTATTTTTTTTTTTAATTTTTAAAATTTTCTTAAAACTTTGTTTTTAATTTTTTAAACAAAATTTTTTAATTTTTAATTTTTTTTTAAATTTTAAAATTTTTTTTAATTTTTAAAAATTTTTTTAATTTTTTTTTAATTTTTGAAAATTTTCTTAAAACTTTTTTTAAAATTTTTTAAACAAATTTTTTAAATTTTTTAAATTTTTTTTTTAAATTTTTTAATTTTTTTAATTTTTTTAATTTTTTCAATTTTTTTAAATTTTCTTATAATTTTTTTAATTTTTTTTAAATTTATTTTAAATTTTTTAAAATATTTTTTTTTTAAATTATAATTTTTTTATGTAAAAAAATGTTTTTTAATTTTTTCCCTTTTATTTTAATTTTTTTAATTATTTTAATTTTTTCAATTTTTTAATTTTTTTTTTAAATTTTCTTATAATTTTTTTTAATTTAAAAAATTTTTTTAAATTTTTTTTTTAATTTTTTAGAATTTTTTTAAATTTTTTAAAAAATTTCTTTGCTTTATTTTTATTTCAATTTTTTAAAAAATTTAAAATTTTTTTTTAAATTTGTTTCAATTTTTTAAGAAAATTAAAAAAATTTATTTATTTTTTATTTTTTTTAATTTTTTTAATTATAGATTTTTTTTTAATTTTTTAAACAAATTTTTTAAATTTTTTTTAAATTTTTTAAAAATTTTCTTTGCTTTATTTATATTTAAATTTTTTAAAATTTTTTAAATATTTTTTTTTTAAAATTTGTTTCAATTTTTTAACAAAATTAAAAAATTTTTTTTTTTTTAATTTTTTTAATTTTTAATTTTTTTTTAATTATTTATATTCTTTAATTTTTAAAATTTTTAAAATTTTTTTAATTTTTAATTTTTTTTTAATTATTTATATTTTTTAATTTTTTAAATTTTAAAAATTTTTTTAATTTTTAATTTTTTTTTAAAATTTTAAATTTTTTTTTTAAATTTTAAATTTTTTTTTTAATTTTTTCAAATTTTTAAATTTTTTTTTAATTTTTAAAATTTTTTAAAATTTTTTTTAAAAATTTTTAAATTTTTTTTTTAAATTTTTAAATTTTTTTTTAATTTTTGAAAATTTCCTTAAAACTTTTTTTTTAAATTTTTTAAACAAATTGTTTAAATTTTTTAAAATTTTTTTTTTAAATTTTTTAATTTTTTTAATTTTTTTAATTTTTTCAATTTTTTTTTAAATTTTCTTATAATTTTTTTTAATTTTAAAATTTTTTTTAAATTTTTTAAAAAATTTCTATGCTTTATTTTTTTTAAATTTTTTAAAAAATTTCTATGCTTTATTTTTATTTAAATTTTTTAAAAAATTAAAAAAAAATTTTTTAAGTTTGTTTCAATTTTTTAACAAAATTAAAAAAAATTTATTTATTTTATAATTTTTTTTCTATACTGTTTAATTTTTTTAATTTTTTTAATTTTTAAATTTTTTTTTTTTTTAATTTTTTCAAATTTTTATTTTTTTTTAAATTTTCTTATAATTTTTTTACATTTTTTTAAAATTTTTTTTTTAATTTTTTAAAAATTTCCTTTGCTTTATTTATATTTAAATTTTTTAAAATTTTTTAAATTTTTTTTTTTAAAATTTGTTTCAATTTTTTAACAAAATTAAAAAAAATTATTTATTTTTTAATTTTTTTAATTTTTAATTTTTTTTTTAATTATTTATATTTTTTAATTTTTTAAATTTTTAAATTTTTTTTAATTTTTAAAATTTTCTTAAAACTTTTATTTTAATTTTTTAAACAAAATTTTTTAATTTTTTAAATTTTTTTTTTAAATTTTTAAATTTTTTTTTAAATTTTTTTTAAAATTATAATTTTTTTATTTCAAAAAATGTTTTTTAATTTTTTTTAAATTTTTTTTAAAATTTTTAAAAAAAAAAATTTTAAATTTCTATTCTAATTTTTATTAATTTTTAAATTTTTTTTATTTTTTTTTTAATTATTTATATTTTTTAATTTTTTTAATTTTTTTAATTTTTTTAATTTTTAAATTTTTTTTTAATTTTTATATTTTTGTTTTAATTTTTAATTTTTTTTTTAATTTTTAAATTTTTTTTTTAATTTTTAAATTTTTTTTTTAATTTTTAAATTTTTTTTTTAATTTTTAAATTTTTTTTTTAATTTAAATTTTTTTAATTTTTAAATTTTTTTTTAATTTTTTTTTTAATTTTTGAAAATTTTTCTAAATTTGGTTTTAATTTTTTTAAAAGTATAATTTTTTTATTTCAAAAATGTTTTTTAATTTTTTTTTAATTTTTTCAAATTTTTATTTTTTTTTAAATTTTCTTATAATTTTTTTACATTTTTTTTAAATTTTTTTTTAAATTTTTTAAAAATTTTCTTTGCTTTATTTATATTTAAATTTTTTAAAATTTTTTAAAATTTTTTTTTTAAATTTGTTTCAATTTTTTAACAAAATTAAAAAAAATTATTTATTTTTTAATTTTAAATTTTTTTTTAATTATTTATATTTTTTAATTTTTTAAATTTTTAAAATTTTTTTAATTTTTAAATTTTTTTTTTAATTTTTTTTTAATTTTTGAAAATTTTTCTAAATTTGGTTTTAATTTTTTTAAAAGTATAATTTTTTTATTTCAAAAATGTTTTTTAATTTTTTTTTAATTTTTTCAAATTTTTATTTTTATTTTAATTTTCTTATAATTTTTTTACATTTTTTTTAAAATTTTTTTTTAAATTTTTTAAAAATTTTCTTTGCTTTATTTATATTTAAATTTTTTAAAATTTTTTAAATTTTTTTTTTAAAATTTGTTTCAATTTTTTAACAAAATTAAAAAAAATTATTTATTTTTTAATTTTTTTAATTTTTAAATTTTTTTTTAATTATTTATATCTTTTAATTTTTTAAATTTTTAAAATTTTTTTAATTTTTAAATTTTTTTTTAAATTTTTTAAATTTTTTTTTTAAATTTTTAAATTTTTTTTTAATTTTTTCAAATTTTTAATTTTTTTTTTTAATTTTTAAAAATTTTTTAAATTTTTTTTTATAATTTTTGAAAATTTTCTTAAAACTTTTTTTTAAATTTTTTAAACAAAATTTTTTAATTTTTTAAAAAAATTTTCAAAATTTTTTAAAATTATTTTAATTTTTTTTAAAATTATAATTTTTTTATTTAAAATTTTTTTTTTAATTTTTTTCTTTTATTTTAATTTTTTAACTTTTTCAATTTTTTATTTTTTTTTTAAATTTTCTTATAATTTTTTTTAATTTTTGAAATTTTTTAAAATTTTTTTTTGAATTTTTGAAAATTTTTCTAAATTTTTTTTTTAATTTATTTAAAAGTATTATTTTTTTATTTCAAAAATGTTTTTTAATTTTTTAAAAATTTTTTTTAATTTTTATTTTTCTTTTTTTTATTTTTTTTTTTAATTTTTAAAATTTTCTTAAAACTTTGTTTTTAATTTTTTAAACAAAATTTTTTAATTTTTAATTTTTTTTTAAATTTTAAAATTTTTTTTAATTTTTAAAAATTTTTTTAATTTTTTTTTAATTTTTGAAAATTTTCTTAAAACTTTTTTTAAAATTTTTTAAACAAATTTTTTAAATTTTTTAAATTTTTTTTTTAAATTTTTTAATTTTTTTAATTTTTTTAATTTTTTCAATTTTTTTAAATTTTCTTATAATTTTTTTAATTTTTTTTAAATTTATTTTAAATTTTTTAAAATATTTTTTTTTTAAATTATAATTTTTTTATGTAAAAAAATGTTTTTTAATTTTTTCCCTTTTATTTTAATTTTTTTAATTATTTTAATTTTTTCAATTTTTTAATTTTTTTTTTAAATTTTCTTATAATTTTTTTTAATTTAAAAAATTTTTTTAAATTTTTTTTTTAATTTTTTAGAATTTTTTTAATTTTTTTAAAAAATTTCTTTGCTTTATTTTTATTTCAATTTTTTAAAAAATTTAAAATTTTTTTTTAAATTTGTTTCAATTTTTTAAGAAAATTAAAAAAATTTATTTATTTTTTATTTTTTTTAATTTTTTTAATTATAGATTTTTTTTTAATTTTTTAAACAAATTTTTTAAATTTTTTTTAAATTTTTTAAAAATTTTCTTTGCTTTATTTATATTTAAATTTTTTAAAATTTTTTAAATATTTTTTTTTTAAAATTTGTTTCAATTTTTTAACAAAATTAAAAAATTTTTTTTTTTTAATTTTTTTAATTTTTAATTTTTTTTTAATTATTTATATTCTTTAATTTTTAAAATTTTTAAAATTTTTTTAATTTTTAATTTTTTTTTAATTATTTATATTTTTTAATTTTTAAATTTTTAATTTTTTTTTAAAATTTTAAATTTTTTTTTAAATTTTAAATTTTTTTTTTAATTTTTTCAAATTTTTAAATTTTTTTTTAATTTTTAAAATTTTTTAAAATTTTTTTTAAAAATTTTTAAATTTTTTTTTTAAATTTTTAAATTTTTTTTAATTTTTGAAAATTTCCTTAAAACTTTTTTTTTAAATTTTTTAAACAAATTGTTTAAATTTTTTAAAATTTTTTTTTTAAATTTTTTAATTTTTTTAATTTTTTTAATTTTTTCAATTTTTTTTTAAATTTTCTTATAATTTTTTTTAATTTTAAAATTTTTTTTAAATTTTTTAAAAAATTTCTATGCTTTATTTTTTTTAAATTTTTTAAAAAATTTCTATGCTTTATTTTTATTTAAATTTTTTAAAAAATTAAAAAAATTTTTTTTAAGTTTGTTTCAATTTTTTAACAAAATTAAAAAAAATTTATTTATTTTATAATTTTTTTTCTATACTGTTTAATTTTTTTAATTTTTTTAATTTTTAAATTTTTTTTTTTTTAATTTTTTCAAATTTTTATTTTTTTTAAATTTTCTTATAATTTTTTTACATTTTTTTAAAATTTTTTTTTTAATTTTTTAAAAATTTCCTTTGCTTTATTTATATTTAAATTTTTTTAATTTTTTAAATTTTTTTTTTTAAAATTTGTTTCAATTTTTTAACAAAATTAAAAAAAATTATTTATTTTTTAATTTTTTTAATTTTTAATTTTTTTTTTAATTATTTATATTTTTTAATTTTTTAAATTTTTAAATTTTTTTTAATTTTTGAAAATTTTCTTAAAACTTTTTTTTAAATTTTTTAAACAAATTTTTTAAATTTTTTAAAATTTTTTTTAAAATTTTTTAATTTTTTAATTTTTTTAATTTTTTCAATTTTTTTAAAATTTTCTTATAATTTTTTTTTAATTTTTAAAATTTTTAAAAAAAAATTTTTTAATTTTTTCAAATTTTTATTTTTTTTTAACTTTTTTTAAATTTTTTAACAAAATTAAAAAAAATTATTTATTTTTTAATTTTAAATTTTTTTTTTTAAATTATTTATGTTTTTTAATTTTTTTAATTTTTTTTAATTTTTAAATTTTTTTTTAATTTTTAAAAATTTTTTTTAAATTTTTAAATTTTTTTTAATTTTTTTAAAAGTATTATTTCTTATTTCAAAAATGTTTTTTAATTTTTTTTTAATTTTTATTTTCTTTTTTAATTTTTCTTAATTTTTAAAATTTTCTTAAAACTTTTTTTTAAATTTTTTAAACAAATTGTTTAAATTTTTTAAAATTTTTTTTTAAAATTTTTTAATTTTTTTAATTTTTTTAATTTTTTCAATTTTTTTTTAAATTTTCTTATAATTTTTTTTAATTTTTAAAATTTTTAAAAAAAGTCTTTTTTTAATTTTTTAAAACTTTTTAAATTTTTTAAAAAATTTCTATGCTTTATTTTTATTTAAATTTTTTAAAAAATTAAATATTTTTTTTTAAGTTTGTTTCAATTTTTTAACAAAATTAAAAAAATTTATTTATTTTATAATTTTTTTCTATACTGTTTAATTTTTTAAATTTTTTTAATTTTTAAATTTTTTTTTAATTTTTTTTAATTTTTGAAAATTTTTCTAAATTTGGTTTTAATTTTTTTAAAAGTATAATTTTTTTATTTCAAAAATGTTTTTTAATTTTTTCAAATTTTTATTTTTTTTTTTAATTTTCTTATAATTTTTTTACATTTTTTAAAAAATTTTTTTTAAATTTTTTAAAAATTTTCTTTGCTTTATTTATATTTAAATTTTTTAAATTTTTTTAAAATTTTTTTTAAAATTTGTTTCAATTTTTTAACAAAATTAAAAAAAATTATTTATTTTTTAATTTTTTTAATTTTTAAATTTTTTTTTAATTATTTATATTTTTTAATTTTTTAAATTTTTAAAATTTTTTTAATTTTTAAATTTTTTTTTTAATTTTTTAAATTTTTTTTTAAATTTTTAAATTTTTTTTTAATTTTTTCAAATTTTTAATTTTTTTTTTTAATTTTTAAAAATTTTTTTAATTTTTTTTTATAATTTTTGAAAATTTTCTTAAAACTTTTTTTTTAAATTTTTAAACAAATTGTTTAAATTTTTTAAATTTTTTTTTAAAATTTTTTTAATTTTTTTAATTTTTTCAATTTTTTTTAAAATTTTCTTATAATTTTTTTTAATTTTTAAAATTTTTAAAAAAAGTCTTTTTTTAATTTTTTAAAACTTTTTTAAATTTTTTAAAAAATTTCTATGCTTTATTTTTATTTAAATTTTTTAAAAAATTAAATATTTTTTTTAAGTTTGTTTCAATTTTTTAACAAAATTAAAAAAATTTATTTATTTTATAATTTTTTTAATTTTTAAATTTTTTTTTAATTATTTATATTTTTTAATTTTTTAAATTTTTAAAATTTTTTTAATTTTTAAATTTTTTTTTCAATTTTTTTTTAATTTTTGAAAATTTTTCTAAATTTGGTTTTAATTTTTTTAAAAGTATAATTTTTTTATTTCAAAAATGTTTTTTAATTTTTTTTTAATTTTTGAAAATTTTTATTTTTTTTTTAATTTTCTTATAATTTTTTTACATTTTTTTTAAAATTTTTTTTTAAATTTTTTAAAAATTTTCTTCGCTTTATTTATATTTAAATTTTTTAAAATTTTTTAAAATTTTTTTTTAAAATTTGTTTCAATTTTTTAACAAAATTAAAAAAAATTATTTATTTTTTAATTTTTTTAATTTTTAAATTTTTTTTTAATTATTTATATCTTTTAATTTTTTAAATTTTTAAAATTTTTTTAATTTTTAAATTTTTTTTTAAATTTTTTAAATTTTTTTTTTAAATTTTTAAATTTTTTTTTAATTTTTTCAAATTTTTAATTTTTTTTTTAATTTTTAAAAATTTTTTAAATTTTTTTTTATAATTTTTGAAAATTTTCTTAAAACTTTTTTTTAAATTTTTTAAACAAAATTTTTTAATTTTTTAAAAAAATTTTCAAAATTTTTTAAAATTATTTTAATTTTTTTTAAAATTATAATTTTTTTATTTAAAAATTTTTTTTTTAATTTTTTTCTTTTATTTTAATTTTTTAACTTTTTCAATTTTTTAATTTTTTTTTAAATTTTCTTATAATTTTTTTTAATTTTTGAAATTTTTTAAAATTTTTTTTTGAATTTTTGAAAATTTTTCTAAATTTTTTTTTAATTTATTTAAAAGTATTATTTTTTTATTTCAAAAATGTTTTTTAATTTTTTAAAAATTTTTTTTAATTTTTATTTTTCTTTTTTTTATTTTTTTTTTTAATTTTTAAAATTTTCTTAAAACTTTGTTTTTAATTTTTTAAACAAAATTTTTTAATTTTTAAATTTTTTTTAAATTTTAAAATTTTTTTTAATTTTTAAAAATTTTTTTAATTTTTTTTTAATTTTTGAAAATTTTCTTAAAACTTTTTTTTAAAATTTTTTAAACAAATTTTTTAAATTTTTTAAATTTTTTTTTTAAATTTTTTAATTTTTTTAATTTTTTTAATTTTTTCAATTTTTTTAAATTTTCTTATAATTTTTTTAATTTTTCTTAAATTTATTTTAAATTTTTTAAAATATTTTTTTTTTAAATTATAATTTTTTTATGTAAAAAAATGTTTTTTAATTTTTTCCCTTTTATTTTAATTTTTTTAATTATTTTAATTTTTTCAATTTTTTAATTTTTTTTTTAAATTTTCTTATAATTTTTTTTAATTTAAAAAATTTTTTTAAATTTTTTTTTTAATTTTTTAGAATTTTTTTAAATTTTTTAAAAAATTTAAAATTTTTTTTTAAATTTGTTTCAATTTTTTAAGAAAATTAAAAAAATTTATTTATTTTTTATTTTTTTTAATTTTTTTAATTATAGATTTTTTTTTAATTTTTTAAACAAATTTTTTAAATTTTTTTTTAAATTTTTTAAAAATTTTCTTTGCTTTATTTATATTTAAATTTTTTAAAATTTTTTAAATATTTTTTTTTAAAAATTTGTTTCAATTTTTTAACAAAATTAAAAATTTTTTTTTTTTTTAATTTTTTTAATTTTTAATTTTTTTTTAATTATTTATATTCTTTAATTTTTTAAATTTTTAAAATTTGTTTAATTTTTAATTTTTTTTTAATTATTTTTATTTTTTAATTTTTTAAATTTTTAAAATTTTTTTAATTTTTAATTTTTTTTTAAATTTTAAATTTTTTTTTAAATTTTAAATTTTTTTTTTAATTTTTTCAAATTTTTAAATTTTTTTTTAATTTTTAAAATTTTTTAAAATTTTTTTTAAAAATTTTTAAAATTTTTTTTTAAATTTTAAAATTTTTTTTTAATTTTTGAAAATTTCCTTAAAACTTTTTTTTTAAATTTTTTAAACATATTTTTAAAATTTTTTAAAATTTTTTTTTTTAATTTTTTAATTTTTTTTAATTTTTTTAATTTTTTCAATTTTTTTTAAATTTTCTTATAATTTTTTTTTAATTTTTAAAATTTAAAAAAATATTTTTTTTAATTTTTTAAAACTTTTTAAATTTTTAAAAAATTTCTATGCTTTATTTTTATTTAAATTTTATAAAAAATTAAATTTTTTTTTAAGTTTGTTTCAATTTTTTAACAAAATTAAAAAAATTTATTTATTTTTTAATTTTTTTTTCTGTACCGTTTAATTTTTTTAATTTTTTTAATTTTTAAATTTTTTTTTTTAATTTTTAAAAAGTTTTCTAAATTTTTTTTTAATTTTTTTAAAAGTATTATTTTTTTATTTCAAAAATGTTTTTTTAATTTTTTTTTAATTTTTTCAAATTTTTAATTTTTTTTTAAATTTTCTTATAATTTTTTTACATTTTTTTTAAATTTTTTTTAAATTTTTTAACAAAATTAAAAAAAATTATTTATTTTTTAATTTTAAAATTTTTTTTTAAATTATTTATATTTTTTAATTTTTTTCAATTTTTTTAATTTTTTTAATTTTTTTAATTTTTAATTTTTTTTTAATTTTTAAAATTTTTTTTTAAATTTTTAAATTTTTTTTAATTTTTTTAAAAGTATTATTTCTTATTTCAAAAATGTTTTTTAATTTTTTTTTAATTTTTATTTTCTTTTTTAATTTTTCTTAATTTTTAAAATTTTCTTAAAACTTTTTTTTAAATTTTTTAAACAAATTGTTTAAATTTTTTAAAATTTTTTTTTTAAATTTTTTAATTTTTTTAATTTTTTTAATTTTTTCAATTTTTTTTAAATTTTCTTATAATTTTTTTTAATTTTTAAAATTTTAAAATTTTTTTTTTTAATTTTTAAAAAGTTTTCTAAATTTTTTTTTAATTTTTTTAAAAGTATTATTTTTTTATTTCAAAAATGTTTTTTAATTTTTTTTTAATTTTTTCAAATTTTTAATTTTTTTTTAAATTTTTTAAAAAATTTCTATGCTTTATTTTTTTTAAATTTTTTAAAAAATTTCTATGCTTTATTTTTATTTAAATTTTTTAAAAAATTAAAAAATTTTTTTTTAAGTTTGTTTCAATTTTTTAACAAAATTAAAAAAAATTTATTTATTTTATAATTTTTTTTCTATACTGTTTAATTTTTTCAATTTTTTTAATTTTTAAATTTTTTTTTTTTTTAATTTTTTCAAATTTTTATTTTTTTTAAATTTTCTTATAATTTTTTTACATTTTTTTTAAATTTTTTTTTTTAATTTTTAAAAATTTCCTTTGCTTTATTTATATTTAAATTTTTTAAAATTTTTTAAATTTTTTTTTTTAAAATTTGTTTCAATTTTTTAACAAAATTAAAAAAAATTATTTATTTTTTAATTTTTTTAATTTTTAATTTTTTTTTAATTATTTATATTTTTAAATTTTTTTTAATTTTTGAAAATTTTCTTAAAACTTTTTTTTTAAATTTTTTAAACAAATTTTTTAAATTTTTTAAAATTTTTTTTAAAATTTTTTAATTTTTTAATTTTTTTAATTTTTTCAATTTTTTTAAAATTTTCTTATAATTTTTTTTTAATTTTTAAAATTTTTAAAAAAAATTTTTTTAATTTTTCCAAATTTTTATTTTTTTTTAACTTTTTTTAAATTTTTTAACAAAATTAAAAAAAATTATTTATTTTTTAATTTTAAATTTTTTTTTAAAATTATTTATGTTTTTTAATTTTTTTAATTTTTTTAATTTTTAAATTTTTTTTTTAATTTTTTAAATTTTTTTTAATTTTTTTAAAAGTATTATTTCTTATTTCAAAAATGTTTTTTAATTTTTTTTTAATTTTTATTTTCTTTTTTAATTTTTCTTAATTTTTAAAATTTTCTTAAAACTTTTTTTTAAATTTTTTAAACAAATTGTTTAAATTTTTTAAAATTTTTTTTTAAAATTTTTTAATTTTTTTAATTTTTTTAATTTTTTCAATTTTTTTTAAATTTTCTTATAATTTTTTTTAATTTTTAAAATTTTTAAAAAAGTCTTTTTTTAATTTTTTAAAACTTTTTTTAAATTTTTTAAAAAATTTCTATGCTTTATTTTTATTTAAATTTTTTAAAAAATTAAATATTTTTTTTTAAGTTTGTTTCAATTTTTTAACAAAATTAAAAAAATTTATTTATTTTATAATTTTTTTCTATACTGTTTAATTTTTTAAATTTTTTTAATTTTTAAATTTTTTTTTAATTTTTTTTAATTTTTGAAAATTTTTCTAAATTTGGTTTTAATTTTTTTAAAAGTATAATTTTTTTATTTCAAAAATGTTTTTTAATTTTTTCAAATTTTTATTTTTTTTTTTAATTTTCTTATAATTTTTTTACATTTTTTTAAAAAATTTTTTTTAAATTTTTTAAAAATTTTCTTTGCTTTATTTATATTTAAATTTTTTAAATTTTTTTAAAATTTTTTTTTAAAATTTGTTTCAATTTTTTAACAAAATTAAAAAAAATTATTTATTTTTTAATTTTTTTAATTTTAAAATTTTTTTTTAATTATTTATATTTTTTAATTTTTTAAATTTTTAAAATTTTTTTAATTTTTAAATTTTTTTTTTAATTTTTTAAATTTTTTTTTTAAATTTTTAAATTTTTTTTTAATTTTTTCAAATTTTTAATTTTTTTTTTAATTTTTAAAAATTTTTTTAATTTTTTTTTATAATTTTTGAAAATTTTCTTAAAACTTTTTTTAAAATTTTTTAAACAAAATTTTTTAATTTTTTTAAAAAATTTTTAAAATTTTTTAAAATTATTTTAATTTTTTTTAAAATTATAATTTTTTTATTTAAAAATTTTTTTTTTAATTTTTTTCTTTTATTTTAATTTTTTAACTTTTTCAATTTTTTAATTTTTTTTTAAATTTTCTTATAATTTTTTTAATTTTTGAAATTTTTTAAAATTTTTTTTTGAATTTTTGAAAATTTTTCTAAATTTTTTTTTTAATTTATTTAAAAGTATTATTTTTTTATTTCAAAAATGTTTTTTAATTTTTTAAAATTTTTTTTTAATTTTTATTTTTCTTTTTTTTATTTTTTTTTTTAATTTTTAAAATTTTCTTAAAACTTTGTTTTTAATTTTTTAAACAAAATTTTTTAATTTTTAAATTTTTTTTTAAATTTTAAAATTTTTTTTAATTTTTAAAATTTTTTTTAATTTTTTTTTTAATTTTTGAAAATTTTCTTAAAACTTTTTTTAAAATTTTTTAAACAAATTTTTTAAATTTTTTAATTTTTTTTTTAAAATTTTTTAATTTTTTTAATTTTTTTAATTTTTTCAATTTTTTTAAATTTTCTTATAATTTTTTTAATTTTTTTTAAATTTATTTTAAATTTTTTAAAATATTTTTTTTTTAAATTATAATTTTTTTATGTAAAAAAATGTTTTTTAATTTTTTTCCTTTTATTTTAATTTTTTTAATTATTTTAATTTTTTCAATTTTTTAATTTTTTTTTTAAATTTTCTTATAATTTTTTTTAATTTTAAAAATTTTTTAAAATTTTTTTTTTAATTTTTTAAAATTTTTTTAAATTTTTTAAAAAATTTCTTTGCTTTATTTTTATTTAAATTTTTTAAAAAATTAAAAATTTTTTTTAAATTTGTTTCAATTTTTTAAGAAAATTAAAAAAATTTATTTATTTTTTAATTTTTTTCTATATTTTTTAATTTTTTAAATTTTTAAAATTTTTTTAATTTTTAATTTTTTTTTAAAATTTTAAAATTTTTTTTTTAAATTTTTAATTTTTTTTTTAATTTTTTCAAATTTTTAAATTATTTTTTAAATTTTAAAATTTTTTTTTAATTTTTGAAAATTTCCTTAAAACTTTTTTTTTAAATTTTTTAAACATATTTTTAAAATTTTTAAAATTTTTTTTTTTTAATTTTTTAATTTTTTTTTAATTTTTTTAATTTTTTCAATTTTTTTTTTAAATTTTCTTATAATTTTTTTTTAATTTTTAAAATTTAAAAAAAATTTTTTTTTAATTTTTTAAAACTTTTTAAATTTTTAAAAAATTTCTATGCTTTATTTTTATTTAAATTTTATAAAAAATTAAATTTTTTTTAAGTTTGTTTCAATTTTTTAACAAAATTAAAAAAATTTATTTATTTTTTAATTTTTTTTTCTGTACTGTTTAATTTTTTTAATTTTTTTAATTTTAAAATTTTTTTTTTTAATTTTTAAAAATTTTTCTAAATTTGGTTTTAATTTTTTTAAAAGTATTATTTTTTTATTTCAAAAATGTTTTTTAATTTTTTTTTAATTTTTTCAAATTTTTAATTTTTTTTTAAATTTTCTTATAATTTTTTTACATTTTTTTAAAATTTTTTTTTTTAATTTTTTAAAAATTTCCTTTGCTTTATTTATATTTAAATTTTTTAAAATTTTTTAAATTTTTTTTTTTAAAATTTGTTTCAATTTTTTAACAAAATTAAAAAAAATTATTTATTTTTTAATTTTTTTAATTTTTAATTTTTTTTTTATTATTTATATTTTTTAATTTTTTAAATTTTTAAATTTTTTTTAATTTTTGAAAATTTTCTTAAAACTTTTTTTTTAAATTTTTTAAACAAATTTTTTAAATTTTTTAAAATTTTTTTTAAAATTTTTTAATTTTTTAATTTTTTTAATTTTTTCAATTTTTTTAAAATTTTCTTATAATTTTTTTTTTAATTTTTAAAATTTTTAAAAAAATTTTTTTAATTTTTTCAAATTTTTATTTTTTTTTAACTTTTTTTAAATTTTTTAACAAAATTAAAAAAAATTATTTATTTTTTAATTTTAAATTTTTTTTTTAAATTATTTATGTTTTTTAATTTTTTTAATTTTTTTAATTTTTAAATTTTTTTTTTAATTTTTAAAAATTTTTTTTAAATTTTTAAATTTTTTTAAATTTTTTTAAAAGTATTATTTCTTATTTCAAAAATGTTTTTTAATTTTTTTTTAATTTTTATTTTCTTTTTTAATTTTTCTTAATTTTTAAAATTTTCTTAAAACTTTTTTTTAAATTTTTTAAACAAATTGTTTAAATTTTTTAAAATTTTTTTTTAAAATTTTTTAATTTTTTTAATTTTTTTAATTTTTTCAATTTTTTTTTAAATTTTCTTATAATTTTTTTTAATTTTTAAAATTTTTAAAAAAAGTCTTTTTTTAATTTTTTAAAACTTTTTTAAATTTTTTAAAAAATTTCTATGCTTTATTTTTATTTAAATTTTTTAAAAAATTAAATATTTTTTTTTAAGTTTGTTTCAATTTTTTAACAAAATTAAAAAAATTTATTTATTTTATAATTTTTTTCTATACTGTTTAATTTTTAAAATTTGTTTCAATTTTTTAACAAAATTAAAAAAAATTATTTATTTTTTAATTTTTTTAATTTTTTCAATTTTTTTTAAATTTTCTTATAATTTTTTTTAATTTTTAAAATTTAAAAAAAAGTCTTTTTTTAATTTTTTAAAACTTTATTAAATTTTTTAAAAAATTTCTATGCTTTATTTTTATTTAAATTTTTTAAAAAATTAAATATTTTTTTTAAGTTTGTTTCAATTTTTTAACAAAATTAAAAAAATTTATTTATTTTATAATTTTTTTAATTTTTAAATTTTTTTTTAATTATTTATATTTTTTAATTTTTTAAATTTTTAAAATTTTTTTAATTTTTAAATTTTTTTTTTAATTTTTTAAATTTTTTTTTTAAATTTTTAAATTTTTTTTTAATTTTTTCAAATTTTTAATTTTTTTTTTTAATTTTTAAAAATTTTTTTAATTTTTTTTTATAATTTTTGAAAATTTTCTTAAAACTTTTTTTTAAATTTTTTAAACAAAATTTTTTAATTTTTTTAAAAAATTTTTAAAATTTTTTAAAATTATTTTAATTTTTTTTAAAATTATAATTTTTTTATTTAAAAATTTTTTTTTTAATTTTTTTCTTTTATTTTAATTTTTTAACTTTTTCAATTTTTTAATTTTTTTTTAAATTTTCTTATAATTTTTTTAATTTTTGAAATTTTTTAAAATTTTTTTTTGAATTTTTGAAAATTTTTCTAAATTTTTTTTTTAATTTATTTAAAAGTATTATTTTTTTATTTCAAAAATGTTTTTTAATTTTTTAAAATTTTTTTTTAGTTTTTATTTTTCTTTTTTTTATTTTTTTTTTTTTAATTTTTAAAATTTTCTTAAAACTTTGTTTTTAATTTTTTAAACAAAATTTTTTAATTTTTAAATTTTTTTTAAATTTTAAAATTTTTTTTAATTTTTAAAATTTTTTTAAATTTTTTTTTTAATTTTTGAAAATTTTCTTAAAACTTTTTTTAAAATTTTTTAAACAAATTTTTTAAATTTTTTAAATTTTTTTTTAAAATTTTTTAATTTTTTTAATTTTTTTAATTTTTTCAATTTTTTTAAATTTTCTTATAATTTTTTTAATTTTTTTTAAATTTATTTTAAATTTTTTAAAATATTTTTTTTTTAAATTATAATTTTTTTATGTAAAAAAATGTTTTTTAATTTTTTTCCTTTTATTTTAATTTTTTTAATTATTTTAATTTTTTCAATTTTTTAATTTTTTTTTTAAATTTTCTTATAATTTTTTTTAATTTTAAAAATTTTTTAAAATTTTTTTTTTAATTTTTTAAAATTTTTTTAAATTTTTTAAAAAATTTCTTTGCTTTATTTTTATTTAAATTTTTTAAAAAATTAAAAATTTTTTTTTAAATTTGTTTCAATTTTTTAAGAAAATTAAAAAAATTTATTTATTTTTTAATTTTTTTCTATATTTTTTAATTTTTTAAATTTTTAAAATTTTTTTAATTTTTAATTTTTTTTAAAATTTTAAAATTTTTTTTTTAAATTTTTAATTTTTTTTTTAATTTTTTCAAATTTTTAAATTATTTTTTAAATTTTAAAATTTTTTTTTAATTTTTGAAAATTTCCTTAAAACTTTTTTTTTAAATTTTTTAAACATATTTTTAAAATTTAAAAAATTTTTTTTTTTTAATTTTTTAATTTTTTTTTAATTTTTTTAATTTTTTCAATTTTTTTTTTAAATTTTCTTATAATTTTTTTTTAATTTTTAAAATTTAAAAAAAATTTTTTTTTAATTTTTTAAAACTTTTTAAATTTTTAAAAAATTTCTATGCTTTATTTTTATTTAAATTTTATAAAAAATTAAATTTTTTTTTAAGTTTGTTTCAATTTTTTAACAAAATTAAAAAAATTTATTTATTTTTTAATTTTTTTTCTGTACTGTTTAATTTTTTTAATTTTTTTAATTTTAAAATTTTTTTTTTTTAATTTTTAAAAAGTTTTCTAAATTTTTTTTTAATTTTTTTAAAAGTATTATTTTTTTATTTCAAAAATGTTTTTTAATTTTTTTTTAATTTTTTCAAATTTTTAATTTTTTTTTAAATTTTCTTATAATTTTTTTACATTTTTTTTAAATTTTTTTTAAATTTTTTAACAAAATTAAAAAAAATTATTTATTTTTTAATTTTAAAATTTTTTTTTAAATTATTTATATTTTTTAATTTTTTTTAATTTTTTTAATATTTTTAATTTTTTTAATTTTTAAATTTTTTTTTAATTTTTAAATTTTTTTTTAAATTTTTAAATTTTTTTTAATTTTTTTAAAAGTATTATTTCTTATTTCAAAAATGTTTTTTAATTTTTTTTTAATTTTTATTTTCTTTTTTAATTTTTCTTAATTTTTAAAATTTTCTTAAAACTTTTTTTTAAATTTTTTAAACAAATTGTATAAATTTTTTAAAATTTTTTTTTTAATTTTTTAATTTTTTTAATTTTTTTAATTTTTTCAATTTTTTTTTAAATTTTCTTATAATTTTTTTTAATTTTAAAAATTTTTTTAAATTTTTTAAAAAATTTCTATGCTTTATTTTTATTTAAATTTTTTAAAAAATTAAAAAATTTTTTTTTAAGTTTGTTTCAATTTTTTAACAAAATTAAAAAAATTTATTTATTTTATAATTTTTTTTCTATACTGTTTAATTTTTTTAATTTTTTTAATTTTTAAATTTTTTTTAATTTTTTTTTAATTTTTTCAAATTTTTATTTTTTTTAAATTTTCTTATAATTTTTTTACATTTTTCTAAAATTTTTTTTTTAATTTTTTAAAAATTTTCTTTGCTTTATTTATATTTAAATTTTTTTAAATTTTTTAAAATTTTATTTTTAAAATTTGTTTCAATTTTTTAACAAAATTAAAAAAAATTATTTATTTTTTAATTTTTTTAATTTTTAATTTTTTTTTTAATTATTTATATTTTTTAATATTTTAAATCTTTAAAATTTTTTTAATTTTTAAATTTTTTTTTTAATTTTTTAAATTTTTTTTTTAAATTTTTTTTTTAAATTTTTAAATTTTTTTTTAATTTCTTCAAATTTTTAATTTTTTTTAATTTTTAAAATTTTTTAAAGTTTTTTTTAAAAAATTTTTAAATTTTTTTTTTAAATATTTAAATTTTTTTTTAATTTTTAAAATTTTTTTAATTTTTTTTTTAATTTTTGAAAATTTTCTTAAAACTTTTTTTAAATTTTTTAAACAAATTTTTTAAATTTTTTAAAATTTTTTTAAAAATTTTTTAATTTTTTAATTTTTTTAATTTTTTCAATTTTTTTAAAATTTTCTTATAATTTTTTTTAATTTTTAAAATTTAAAAAAAAGTCTTTTTTTAATTTTTTAAAACTTTATTAAATTTTTTAAAAAATTTCTATGCTTTATTTTTATTTAAATTTTTTAAAAAATTAAAAAAAAAATTTTTAAGTTTGTTTCAATTTTTTAACAAAATTAAAAAAATTTATTTATTTTATAATTTTTTTTCTATACTGTTTAATTTTTTTAATTTTTAAATTTTTTTTTAATTTTTTTTAATTTTTGAAAATTTTTCTAAATTTGGTTTTAATTTTTTTAAAAGTATAATTTTTTTATTTCAAAAATGTTTTTTAATTTTTTTTTAATTTTTTCAAATTTTTATTTTTTTTTAAATTTTCTTATAATTTTTTTACATTTTTTTAAATTTTTTTTTTAATTTTTTAAAAATTTCCTTTGCTTTATTTATATTTAAATTTTTTAAAATTTTTTAAATTTTTTTTTTAAAATTTGTTTCAATTTTTTAACAAAATTAAAAAAAATTATTTATTTTTTAATTTTTTTAATTTTTAATTTTTTTTTTAATTATTTATATTTTTTAATTTTTTAAATTTTTAAATTTTTTTTAATTTTTAAATTTTTTTTTAATTTTTTAAATTTTTTTTTTTAAATTTTTAAATTTTTTTTTAATTTTTTCAAATTTTTAATTTTTTTTTAATTTTTAAAATTTTTTAAAATTTTTTTTAAAAATTTTTTAAATTTTTTTTTTAAATTTTTAAATTTTTTTTTAATTTTTAAAATTTTTTTTAATTTTTTTTTTAATTTTTGAAAATTTTCTTAAAACTTTTTTTTAAATTTTTTAAACAAATTTTTTAAATTTTTTAAAATTTTTTTTAAAATTTTTTAATTTTTTAATTTTTTTAATTTTTTCAATTTTTTTAAAATTTTTATTTTTTTTAACTTTTTTTAAATTTTTTAACAAAATTAAAAAAAATTATTTATTTTTTAATTTTAAATTTTTTTTTTTAAATTATTTATGTTTTTTAATTTTTTTAATTTTTTTAATTTTTAAATTTTTTTTTTAATTTTTAAAATTTTTTTTTAAATTTTTAAATTTTTTTTAATTTTTTTAAAAGTATTATTTCTTATTTCAAAAATGTTTTTTAATTTTTTTTTAATTTTTATTTTCTTTTTTAATTTTTCTTAATTTTTAAAATTTTCTTAAAACTTTTTTTTAAATTTTTTAAACAAATTGTTTAAATTTTTCAAACAAATTGTTTAAATTTTTTAAATTTTTTTTTAAAAATTTTTTAATTTTTTTAATTTTTTTAATTTTTTCAATTTTTTTTAAAATTTTCTTATAATTTTTTTTAATTTTTAAAATTTTTAAAAAAAGTCTTTTTTTAATTTTTTAAAACTTTTTTAAATTTTTTAAAAAATTTCTATGCTTTATTTTTATTTAAATTTTTTAAAAAATTAAATATTTTTTTTAAGTTTGTTTCAATTTTTTAACAAAATTAAAAAAATTTATTTATTTTATAATTTTTTTAATTTTTAAATTTTTTTTAATTATTTATATTTTTTAATTTTTTAAATTTTTAAAATTTTTTTAATTTTTAAATTTTTTTTTTAATTTTTTAAATTTTTTTTTTAAATTTTTAAATTTTTTTTTAATTTTTTCAAATTTTTAATTTTTTTTTTTAATTTTTAAAAATTTTTTTAATTTTTTTTTATAATTTTTGAAAATTTTCTTAAAACTTTTTTTTAAATTTTTTAAACAAAATTTTTTAATTTTTTTAAAAAATTTTTAAAATTTTTTAAAATTATTTTAATTTTTTTTAAAATTATAATTTTTTTATTTAAAAATTTTTTTTTTAATTTTTTTCTTTTATTTTAATTTTTTAACTTTTTCAATTTTTTAATTTTTTTTTAAATTTTCTTATAATTTTTTTAATTTTTGAAATTTTTTAAAATTTTTTTTTGAATTTTTGAAAATTTTTCTAAATTTTTTTTTTAATTTATTTAAAAGTATTATTTTTTTATTTCAAAAATGTTTTTTAATTTTTTAAAATTTTTTTTTAGTTTTTATTTTTCTTTTTTTTATTTTTTTTTTTTAATTTTTAAAATTTTCTTAAAACTTTGTTTTTAATTTTTTAAACAAAATTTTTTAATTTTTAAATTTTTTTTTAAATTTTAAAATTTTTTTTAATTTTTAAAATTTTTTTAAATTTTTTTTTTAATTTTTGAAAATTTTCTTAAAACTTTTTTTAAAATTTTTTAAACAAATTTTTTAAATTTTTTAAATTTTTTTTTAAAATTTTTTAATTTTTTTAATTTTTTTAATTTTTTCAATTTTTTTAAATTTTCTTATAATTTTTTTAATTTTTTTTAAATTTATTTTAAATTTTTTAAAATATTTTTTTTTTAAATTATAATTTTTTTATGTAAAAAAATGTTTTTTAATTTTTTTCCTTTTATTTTAATTTTTTTAATTATT